>NW_028261385.1:47657974-47875474 GCF_051295495.1 Thamnophis sirtalis | reverse complement strand
CAGCCAACTTTAAAGCATCCCCCCCCCCAAGAGTAGAAATTGCAGGCTGATCAATGAGCCTGAAGCAGTCACTTAACGAAAACTATACACTTAAAGCTAATTTGTGCTGATTTTGTGCTCTCTAAAACTACATCAGAGGATGAAACTTGTAATTAGATTAGATGCAAATGATGTGGTCATAGTGACACCTGTAGGAGAGCTGGATAGATTGTGGACATATGCAGAACATATTGCACATTTTTCTTGTTGAAACCTCTGGGGGAGGGAAAGTTTTATTAAAGAAAGTGTTTTACTTATAGAAATGAAAGGGTGGAGAGAAAGAGAGAAAGAAAGAGAGAGAGAGAGGGAGGGAGGGAGGGAGGGAGAGAGAGAGAGAACCCACTGTCAATCAGCACCTGCAATTAAAGTCCATCCATCTGTGGTCCATGCAACTAAAGCTGGCATTTTAACATTTTTTGACTCTCCTCCAATGGGCCTGCCTAGAGCATCATGAAACAAACCCATATCACAGATCCTATGATCCCCTTTTCTGTTAATGTTCTGTTAATGTTTCAAGATTACATTATTGTAATTCAGTTGGATTTTCAGACAATTTTTTCATGTTTTTGTTAGACTTCACAAAAATAGAACTGTTTTATTTCTACTTGTTTTATTTAAAAACAACCACAACCCTCAAATACTTTCTCCTAGTTAAAAAAAAAACCCGAAAATCCTACTCCTGCCCCTTCTGTTGACATTCCTGTTGATTTCCTTTTTATAACTCTACTTTATTTTATTTTTATTTGAGTATATGCAAGAAAAAAAATTGACCCAAGGTTTTCTATCAGACCATGTGGCTCTCAGCCAGTCTTTGCCACTGAATTCTTTAAATTCCTTCAGTCTGCAAACATTTCTCATGTCTTTCATACAGATGATCCATAAAAAGTGAAAGGTGGTGGATAAATCCTGGTTAGCTGAAGAAAAAGGACAGCCAAAGATACTAAACACCAAAGATAGGTCATCTGCTTCCTTACAGATGTTTTTGATTATGATTCTCATACTCTATCATGATTGGACTGTACCCAGAACATCTGAGGGATATCAGAATGACTTTCCCTGTTACACATAATGCAAACAGTTGTTAACTGTTTCTTTGTTGTTAACTGTTTATTTCATTTGTATGCCGCCCTTTTCCCCGAGGGGGACTCAGGGCGGCTCACAGCTCAAAACAAGGGAAGGGGGGGATACAAACAATTTGACAACAACACAAAACAATACATAATTTAAAAGCGCAACAATCATACCATTCGAGATAGGGGCACGGTTCTTTAGCCCTAGGCCTGTTGGAACAGCCAGGTTTTAAGGGCTTTGCGGAAGGCCTGGAGGGTGGTGAGGGTGCGAATTTCCATGGGGAGTTCGTTCCAGAGGGTCGGAGCAGCCACAGAGAAGGCTCTCCTCCGGGTAGTCGCCAGTCGACACTGGCCAGCGGATGGAATTCAGAGGAGGCCTAGTCTGTGGGATCTAATCGGTCTGGTGGAGGTAATTGGCAGCAGGCGGTCTCTCAAGTACCCAGGTCCAATACCATGAAGGGCTTTATAAGTGACAACTAGCGCCTTGAAGCATATCCGGAGACCAATAGGCAGCCAGTGCAGCTCGCAGAGGATAGGTGTTACGTGGGTGAACCGAGGTGCACCCACGATCGCTCGCGCGGCTGCATTCTGAACAAGCTGAAGTCAATGAATGCTCTTCAAGGGCTGCCCCATGTAGAGCACGTTTCAGTAGTCCAGTCTAGAGGTCACAAGGGCACGAGTGACTGTAGTGAGGGCCTCCCGGTTCAGGTAGGGTGCACCAGGCGAACCTGGGCAAATGCCCCCCTGGTCACAGCTGACAAGTGGTGTTCAAAAGTCAGCTGTGGGTCCAGGAGGACTCCCAAATTGCAGACCCTGTCTGAGGGCCGTACTGTTTGACCCCCCAGCCTGAGAGATGGAACACTTGGCCAATTAGTAGGAGGGAAACACACCAGCCACTCGGTCTTATCTGGATTGAGTACAAGCTTGTTAGCCCCCATCCAGTCCCTAACAGCCTCGAGGCCCTGGCACATCACGTCCACCGCTTCATTGAATTGGCACGGGGCGGAAAGATACAACTGCGTATCGTCCGCATCCTGGTGGTATTTTATCCCGTGCCGTCGAATGATCTCACCCAGCGGTTTCATGTAGATATTAAACAGGAGGGGGGACAGGACCGAACCCTGCGGTACTCCATACGTAAGGGGCCTAGGGGTCGATCTCTGCCCTCTGACCAACACCGACTGCGACCTGTCCAAGAGGTAAGAGGAGAACCACCGTAGAACAGTGCCTCCCACCCCCACCTCCCGCAGTCGTCGCAGAAGGATACCATGGTCGATGGTATCGAAAGCCGCTGAGAGGTCAAGAAGCACTAGGACGGAGGCATAGCCTCCATCCCTGGCTCTCCAGAGATCATCGATCAATGCGACCAAAGTGGTTTCCGTGCTGTAGCCAGGCCTAAATCCCGACTGGAAGGGATCTAGAAACTATGAAACAAAGAAATCAAGTCCAAATTAAAAGTGCGACTGGTGACATGATGGCTTACTATTTCTATACTCATCAGCAAATATAAAGATCATGGATAAACAAATGGATAGCCATATTGTAGACAGGAATGGAAGGGATGTGGTGGCTCAGTGGCTAAGACTCTGACCTTGTTGATCAGAAAGTGGGCAGCTCAGCGGTTCAAATCCCTAGTGCCTTATAATGGAGTGAGCTGCCGTTACTTGGCCCAGTTTCTGCCAACCTAGCAGTTCGAAAGCACATAAAAATGCAAGTAAAAAAATAGGGACCACCTTTGGTGGGAAGGTAACAGTGCTCTGTGTTCCTTTGGCGTTTAGTCATGCCGACCACATGACCACAAAGTTGTCTTTAGACAGTGCTGGCTCTTCAGCTTTGAAACGGAGATGAGCACCACCCCCTAGAGCAAGGAACAACTAGCACATATGTACGAGGGGAACCTTTACCTTTACCTTTAGGCAGCAATGGATACAGTCTACAAATAACCATTGATATATGACAAACCATGATAAAGATGTATGGCAAGGATACATATAAGATATATGATACATACATACATACAACTTACATACATATACATCCATACACACTAATACATAGATACATATACATAGACATGCATAGACATGCACATAGACCCACATACCCACATACCTGTATGTATCTATGTATCTATGTATCTATGTATCTATGTATCTATGTATCTATGTATCTATGTATCTATGTATCTATGTATCTATGTATGTATGTATGTATGTATGTATGTATGTATGTATGTATGTATGCATGTATGGAAATCCAACAAGACAGGCCAAAAGCTTATTTAGAAGAGCATTTAATTTCAATTGTGGCCATTGAAGACAATTAATGTCAAACGCAACCAGTATTTACAAATCTTTACACATTAAAATTTAAAAAACCAACCTTCTGATCAACAAGCTCAGTGTCTTAGCCATTGCATCCCATTTTGCATATGGAGCTTCTATTTCATATTATCTATTCCATCAGGATTATCTCCCTGATTCTCTACACATTATTGAAATCCATAAAAAAGCTAAGTATTTTTTAAAATAAATAATATATGCAACATGTAACATTTTGCTGTTTTGTCTGATAGATAAGAAACTAAAGATAACTTTTAATAATTATTTTTTTCATATAAATGTACATGATATTGACTCACCAATGCACCCTACAACCTTCCCATGTATAAAATAAATTATTTGAATCTGTAATTTCACTTTTTTATGACCAATATTTATGATGACAATGTATTACTAATCTGTCTCACTAAATGTCACCATAATAAATTGCCTATAAAGCATTTAATTCCATGCAAAATCATCCTTAAAATATCGGAGTAAAATAAGTTATAATTTTAATATATTTTTCAAAATGTCACAATTTGTAAACTTATCATGAAAACTCCATAAACCTACTTTCAATATGTGTAACTCAGCAAGTTCTTTGAATAATATGGTAGTTTCATTAATGTACATAATTAGAACTGTAAAGTAAAGATATTAAAATCTCTATTTCTTCAGCCTAAATAATCCCCTGATGTATATAGGGACATAACTGTTTGTATATTTCAGCAGTAAAAACAAGAGGATATATTAATTCAAAGATTGTGGCTGTCTCTCAGTGTGTGTGTGTGTGTGTATTCTAGTGATATGCAAAAGGACTCAACATTCACTTTCCATGTAAGAGATGAAGACGAAAACATATTTTATGTTTTCTTGTAAAATTTCTATGAGATGATACTCTGTGAAGGAATTTCTGAAACCACATTAAAGAAAAAGGCAGAAACAAGGAAAAGCTCTTCACCAATAAAACTGAACTTATATCCAAGTTCAAGACAGAGTATAAATGTTAGAATTAGAAGAACATGATTGGCTATGCTCTTTGGATTTAAAGGGCACAGTTTATTTTGAGCAGGCTTTTCACTTTCATTCAACTAATAATCACCCTACACTGTCTGTTTAATATCCCCTACCACCCCAAAGGAAGTAAATTGAGAAAGGGAGTAACAGTAGGGAGAGAAATAAATTTCCAGCAATAGTGGGAGAGCTCCAATAGATCACTTAACAGCAGGAATTGGTAAGACCCTTTTCTCCACTTGTGAATGATGGGCCAATGTACTCAGAATATCATTTCCTGATGGGGGAGAACCGCACTGGTATTCTCCATAGCTTATCAAAAATTTATTTTGCAATTCTCTCAAGATATAAGTTGTGATGTATTTGGAGAGGAACGCAAGGGATACTAGGCCTAGAGATGGTCCTCACTGTATTTTGAATGCTTGGACACCTCTTTAAAGTTACCATTGTATTTCTTTTGAATTCCCAAGGGATCATTCAACCATTTTTGGCCATTTTGTGTAAAACAGGAAAAAATGAATTTATGATTTTGATGATTAGATAGAATAGAATATAGAAAGAAGAGAATTCTGTTGTAACCATACAGTAAGATGTCAATTTATAGCTATATTTCAAATTGCTGTAAATATAAGTTTTGAAGGTACTTCTTTGGATTTTAAAAAATTCTTTTCTGTTTTTGTTTTACTTTTTTATTTTCTTGCAATTCTTTCTCTTTGATTTCTTTCTTTTCCTAGCCTTATAATGGCTTGCATTAATCTCTCTCTCTCTCTCTCTTTCTCTCTTTCATCTATTCTCTTGGGATTTAACACACTTTGGTACAACAAAGTGGGATTCAAATAATGTTCAAATCATTTTAAGTACTTCACTTCCAACTCAAGTCATGATTTATTTAAAACAAATGTCTATTGCGAAGGAGTTTTTGTTACACTCATCTTTGAAAAATGATTCTACATAATTTCTTGAAGACTGGAAAATGATCAGACTCAGGAGAGTTTGAAATTTCCAGGTTTCTCAAAAGTCAATGAAAATTCAGGCTCCTATCTTTTACATTATGTATAAAAATTCACTCAGTTTACTAAATTCTTTGTTAGAACTATTTATTTATTTATCCTATTTCTAAATTGCCCATCTCCCTCAGATGAGACAGGGAGGGAAAAAGAGATACAGAGAAAGTTTTCCAAGATAAGCATCTAGTTATTTCTTAACTTTATCATATTAAAAGGCTTTCAAAAGTGCAAAATTAAGTGCAAAGTAGACCACCTTGTCTCTGAAGCTGCTTCTGAAATGTCAAGAAATCTGTTGTCTAGATTATGGTCACTAAACCAGGAATCCCAACATTACCTAACAAATTCCAGCCATACAAGTATAAATGCAAACTATTTATGGACTTGTTATATGTCAATAGTTATGTGTGAACAGCATTATATTTTCTAGAAGAAATAATATTTGAACTCAAATGTTTATTTTTTGGACAGTGCACAACTCAACTTCATGAATTTACTCAGGTTATTCTGTATGGTGCAATATTCAGAATATATTATTTTATTTCATTATTGCAATCCTGAGATCTGCTGGTGGTTTTCCTTTTGAGTAATAATCCTATATATCTTCTTGAGTGTCTAAAATATCTGGTGCTGCCAACTGAGTGGTCAGCATTACCCCAGTGAAAATAAAATCATATGTTAATATCATTGCAAATCCTCCCTTTTAAGACTTTTATCCCATTATTATACACAACTACACATGGGATTTATGTCACAATCCAATCATACACTTTTTTTCTACTTTCCTGGAGACTTGTGACAGCTACCTCTTGAAATAAATATTGTTCTTTTACCAAAGGAAGCCACAAATGTAATTTTATTTTGAAAAGGGAAGGAAGTTCTATTTTACCAAAGCAAGCAATGCCCTTATAACTGCAATGACTTTCTTCCTTTGTGGTAATTTCTTTGATGTCTATGCTATATTTCTCTGTTTTTTTCTTGGCCTATCTTAAATATTAAAAAAAACAACACATTTGTTTCACAGATTGTGGTGATGAAGGTGTGAAGGACACAGACAGATCTTGACATGCAAGCTACAAGAAAAGCACTCCAATAAAAGTTGACATAGAAGAAGAGAAAGAGAAATCAGTTGATCTTTCATTCAATTGAAACTTTTCATCAAAGTACGACTTGTACTTTTTAGAAATACAATTATTGTATGGATTGATTTGTAATGATTACAAGGTTAGTTTCTTTAGAACATGCATCATCTGTCACCTTGAGATACAGCAGTTACTTCTCTCTCAAAAACACACCAGCAGCCAGGAAATCAAAATCTATCCTTCTGAAGCTGAAAAGTGTTTTCCATCATTGCCTTGAAAATCAGAGTCTCAACTCATATGAATAATCTTATCTCTGTTGCATCTGATCACATTCTTTTGTACAAGGCCAGTGTGAATTGTGCATTTTTTTTTGTGAAGCATGACTCTACAGTGTTCCTAGAAAAAAGAAACTCCAAAGTCACTTTGCTCAAAGGCCCAATGTAAAACAAGGAGGATCCCTGCATTCTTATACAGCATATTCATCATTCTCTATGGTAAATGAATTCAGTCCTGGCAGATCTTCACAATGATGACTGCAAAATGCAAATTTTTAGATTAGGCTTGTCAGGTGCAAAGTTGGAAGCTATTATTTAAAACACTGCTCAAATAATCAAGAAGGTACGCAGAAGCAATATTTTCCTCTCCACTGTGTCTGTGGCCAATTTGCTCATTCATCCCTCTTTGTAAAATTGCTAAAATTTTCATCACATAAAAAGGCATCCTGCAGTGGTAAATCTCGGTCTTCCATTTTTGCTATTCATTGTGGAACTGGTAGTAAATGTTAAATGCAACTCTTCTTTATGCTGACTTTCAGGAATGGTGCTTATTTCACACACTTTATCAGAGGTTCCTTGATACATTTTTTCCTGGTTATCTTTATAGGCATAGTTTATCGAAGAACATGACCATTGGATTGCAAGATCCGATGCATATTTATTTAGTGGTTGAAGATCATTTCAGAAAAACATGGAGGTATGGCAGACACTGTTGCTTGGGGGAATTGTAAGGGGAAAGAGTCTAATTCAATCTTCCTTCAAGTGATCCAGATGACAATCACTGGTTTCCTTTTTCTTTGGTCAACCAGGAAAGTGATGAGGAAATGTGGTTGGATGTTCTTTCAGTTTTGCATACTGTATATAGGCCATGGGCATATTCATCCAACAAACTTTTTATTATAGTCAACTGATTCTGTCCAGTTCAATATTGATTTTTCCAAAGAAAATAAAATTCAGAAACAGTCATGATGTACAATATTGTTATGTATCCAATCTCTCTCTGTGTGTTTGTACATACATACATACATACATACATACATACATACATACATACATACTTAATTCTTAATACAATATTCAATACAATATGAAGAAAGAAAGAACAAGGCACCAATTGCTGGTAGAATGATGGTGTTCTCAACTATGTTACAGTTCCGCTCACCCTTGAAGCAACAGCTGCAATAATTGTTTGTTGGTACTCTGAGCACTTATTCATCTAATTTCATGTATTAAAGGCACTGTATGGAGGAAATACTGTAGTATTACAACAAAGCATGCAGAGACAATGTTTCTGTTTATGGTCTCCTGTAATGGCATTCTACTTACATATAGTATGAGTTTGAACACATGCACAGTATTATTTGTAATTTCTTCATGCCTTTTAGACAATGTTTAAAATTATTACATTCTTTGTTCTTTGCCTCCTAGCAATCCAAATCATTAGTTAGCTTTTAGTTCTAGTATGAGGAGTAGAGAAGAAAGATGCCCTTCAAAATGCTCTCATTTTACTTGTTCTATGACAACCCTTTTCTTTTTTATGATCACCTGTCTTGGGTCTAAAATAAAAAATAGCACTGTGATAAAATATGTTTGCCCAGTTTCCCAAAACATTGTTTCCCTTGGTAAAATAAGGATGGTTTCTTTCTAACCCTTCCCCTTCTTTCTCAGAGAACTTTAGAACATCTTTCAAATGTCTTTCTGTGGTATTTTGGAATTTATTTTTATCACTGCGACATGATGGAGGGGTTTTTTTTATTTGTTTGTTTCACAACTTTTCATTACTCTAGCTGCCTGTACTTTCTGGATGGAAAAAAAAATCCCCTGAGAGTCATTTCCTCAGGAGGCTTTCTTTTGATGTTGAATAGAGGCCAGGAGGCAAGGAATTTATAATCCGTTAGAGACATAATTGTCCAGGATGCTAACATGAATCAGATTGCTTACTTTACAAATAAAGTAAGGGCTGGGTCTTAAATCCACATGTGAATATTCCGCCAAAATTGTCTACTTGTTAAAAAAATATACAAAATAACAATTGTCATTTTATCCTCTTCACTTAGAAATCAAATTATCTATCTATCTATCTATCTATCTATCTATCTATCTATCTATCTATCTATCTATCTATCTATCCACATGTCACACACACACACACACACACACACACACACACACAAACATATATACACACATATACATATGTGGGGAAGCAGGGGCTCAGTGGCTAAGGGGCTGAGCTTGTTGATAAGAAGGTCGACAGTTCAGTGGTTCGAATCTCTAGTGCTGCGTAACTGAGTGAGCTCCCATTACTTGTCCCAGCTTCTGCCAACCTAGCAGTTTGAAAGTATATAAAATGCAAGTAGAAAAATAGGAACCACCTTTGGTGGGAAGGTAACAGTGTTCTGTGCATCTTCGGTGTTTAGTCATGCTGGCCAGATGACCACAGAGATGTCTTCAGGCAGCACTGGCTCTTCGGCTTTGAAACAGAGATGAACACTGTCCTCTAGAGTTGGGGACGACTAGTACATATGTGCAAGGAGAACCTTTACTTTTACCTTATATACATATGTGATATATATTCATACATAGGTACACACACATACATAGATACATGCATATGTACACACACAACACACAATCTATATCAATAGCTTTTTGAAATGTTTGCATCTCTTATTTTTACAATAACACATACAGACACAACATAATAATTTGTCATAAATTACTATATAAATTATGTGAATTTTTTGGTGTCATGTTTTACATTTTAAAAAAATCAGTTTAACAGATTTTTTTTAAGTGCTTATTTGTGGTGTAATTGTATCTTTAGTTCAGTAAAAACATTTTATGTTTACTTTTGATTGGGTTGTTCTTTGTTGGTTAGTTTGTTTTTGTTTTAATGGGGGCCAAATTTAACCTTGGCATTCTGCCTTCCTTTGAAATATATTACTGCTTGTCTTTTGGGACAGACATTTTTGTCTATTTTCCAGAAATTCTAAGGAGTACAACATTCTAATGATCATCTTACAGTGAACATAGAGGATTGAGCTGAAATTCAGTCATCCTTCAATTTCAGCATATTGACATCAATTTTTCTTTTATTAGTCATGATAATTTTAATTCCTATTCATTTCAGTGAGTTTCCTCTTAGATAACTACCTTTGGATAAAACACACTGTCTGATCATTTCCATGCCACATTCTTTCCATTTCATAATCCTTGCAAATCATCTAGAAACTAACTGCAATCATTTTATTATTATTATTTCTGCCAATTTATAAACATTGGGAACACACAGGAATTATTATGAGTCAATCAGTAGTCATCTCCAACTGACCAATAGAAGAGCTCATACAATCAATGCCCTACCACATAAGCTACTGTTGACACTGGAACACACATATTACTTGTCTCCACTGCAGACTAAATAGAAATAAATATAGCTCTAACAACCTCTCTGTACAAAATTTCAGTATATATTCTAGTTGCTCAGGAAAGAAAAATCCTGAGCGATTTATATGAGGGTAAACTTTCTTGTCATGCACACAAAGAGTCAGTTCTTTATGGCATTTAACAATCTCCTGCAAATGATAGTGATGATAGCATGCTGCTTTTTTTTCAAAGTTCCTATTTAGCCAAGATATCTTACCATGGATACATGGTGCTATGGTAACTGGATTGGAAGAAAGGAGGAGGAAAAGGAGTCATTGTTTAGAATGTCTGCAACAAACAATCAACAGGAATAAGATGCAAAAGTTCCATAACAGCCTTCCAGGTTTGAGGAAACTATAATATGATTGAGCTATTGAAAAGCTATTTGCCATTTGGGAATGTATTAACAGAATCATAGAATATAGACCATTATTGATTTGTTGATTTATGTCAGAAGCACCATAATTAAAATAAGTCAACTATACAACATAAATATAAAATATAAAATACGAGATTAAAATATTACAAATTAAACAGACCTCGCCCAGAAACTAGCAACATTAATTGTGTTCTGTCACGGTACCATGAGGTTCTCAAGTGAAAGATTGAAAGGCTAATCCTTTCAATCCAGAAACATCCCAATCCAATTCATGAGAAGTAATGATTCTATTAAAGTCGGACTTGGTCAGATCTCACTTACAAGATTCGGTCCAGTTCTGGGTATTACAGCCTAAAATGGATATCGGCAAACTGTGGTGATTTCAAAGGAGAATTACCAAGAAATCGAGGAGACTGTAAACCAAATTCTCTAAGGAATAGTTAAATGATCTAGGCATATTTAGCTTGAACAACAAAAGAATAAGAAAAGAAAGAGTTTCAGTCTTGTCATGAAGAGAAGACAGTGAATTTTTCCTTATAGCTCTGGAAAGCAGGACCAAAATCAATGGATGGAAACTGTATGGAAAATAATTCAACCTGGACATTCGGACGAATTTCCTGAACTATTCAACCAATGTGATATGTTCCTTATGAAGTAGTATGCTTCCCTTCACTGGAAATTTTCAAATAGAATTAGAGTGATCCTCTGATTCTGGAAGTACTGAGTGTCATGGTGAACAAAAGCTAAGCTAATAAATTCCAATCCATAGAAGAGGACAGAAAGGGAAAGAACACTGAAAATTAATGATGGCTATGCAAAGGAGCTTGACAGAAGAAATTTTGTTTTTGGACCACTGTATGAATTATCTAGTGTTGGAATGAGACAAATTACAATTCACAGGAATAAATTTTTTTCTTTCAAAAAATAGGGAGTTTGACCAGGAGGGTCTTAAACAGAATCCTTCAGGGATTAGAAATTTTAAAAAACATGACAAAGAGTTTGCATTATTGAAGGATGTACAGGTTTATTGCGGTCATGAAAAAAATGACCACAAAGATCATGCCTTTTGTTGCTATATACTATACACTGAAAAATAAGTAAAATGAGTGTCTTCTTTCAGTACTGGAAATGCACAATAAGTATAATAAAATGAAATTCAATGGTGAAAAATGTAAGGTTCTACATTTGGGCAAGAAAAACAAAATGCACAGGATAGTATAGGTGGTATCTTGCTCCATAGTAATAACTATGAGAGGGATCTTGGAGTCCTAGTGATCAACTATTTAAATATGAGCCAGTAGGGTGTAGCAGCTGCCAAAAAAGCCAACACAGTTCTAGGCTGCATAAACAGAGGGATAAAATCAAGTTCACGTGAAGTGTTAATACCACTTTATAACGCCTTGGTAAAGCCACACTTGGAATACTGCATTCGGTTTTGGTCGCCATGATGTAAAAAAGATGTGGAGACTCTTGAAAGAGTGCAGAGAAGAGCAACAAAGATGATTAGAGAGATTAAAACATATGAAGAACGGTTGCATGAACTGGGTATGTCTAGTTTAATGAAAAGAAGGACTAGGGGAGATAAGGTAGCAGTGTTCTAATATCTCAGAGGTTGCCACAAAGAAGAGGGAGTCAAACTATTCCCCAAAGCACCTGAAGGTAGAACAAGAAGCAATGGGAGGAAACTAATCAAGGAGAGAAGCAACTTAGATCTGAGGAGAAATTTCCTGACAGTTAGAAAAATCAATCAGTGGAACAGCTTGCCTCCAGAAGTTGTAAATGCCCCAACACTGGAAGTCTATAAGAAGATGTTGGATAGCTATCTGTCTGAAATGGTGTAGGGTTTTCTGCCTAGGCAGGGGGTTGGACAAGAAGACCTCTAAGGTCCCTTCCAACTCTGCTATTGTATTGTATTATAATGAGACACCAGTAGAAAGAGTCCTCAATGAGGTCTGTGACTTTCAGATTTTTTGGCCACTTCGTGAGGACTTGGCCTATGGAGGTGTGGTAGGTGATTCTGGTGTCGCCTTCTGTTTGCCATGGTGGAAGCTGCCATGCCTCTTGGTTGGGCCTCTGCTGGCGCTTAGGTATGCTTCTGGGCTTCCATGTTGTAGCAGGGTGATCACTTCTGCAGACCTTGGCGATGTGCCCCTTGCGTTCACAGCATTGACAGATGGCATCATGGAAATGGAAATGTGAGGTGGTTTCCTCCGCAGCTGATGCAAGGCAGGAAACGCGGTTCAAATTTTCACACCGGCTTGACAACAGGCTCTGTGGCCTCACAATGCACTCTTGCGTTCTTCTGCGTGCTCTTTGGGCTATTTTGGCGCTGCAGGATTTCTGTTGATTTAATTGAAGACTCAGTAGCCCTGGCTTCATCTAGGGCAATTTGGAGAGTAAGATTAGTTTTTGCTAATAACCTCTTCTGCAGGCCAATGTACCTAACACCACATATGATGCGGTCAAGTAGTAGTTCATCAAGATCTCTAAACTCGCAGTACGCTGAGGCCCTTTTGAGCACCGCAACGTATTCGTTGATGGATTTCCCTTCTTTTTGGTTATGGATGTTGAATTTGTGCATCCGGACGTATTTAGACAGTCTGGGAGAGTAGTGTGTTCTCAGTGTCTGTTGTAGAACTGACCAAACGACCGATTGGAGTGGCGTTGGCTCAGACAAATCCTTCGCCATCTCTAACACCTCTGGTCCACAGTAGTTCAGAAACATATTCTTTTTACGGCCTTCAGAAAGGCCCATGAGGTCATTAGCTTCAAGGAAGCCATCAAACCTCATCATATAGGATTCCCAGTGTTTGTTGGCTGGGTTGTACAGAGTTGGTGAGATGTGTGTTGTCATCTTGTGTTCCTAAGTGCATTTGAATTTGCCGCTCAAAGATGGCTGCTCAGTGTCACACTGTGCTCCAGGCTAGATTGACTTGCTTGATTGTCGTGCTCTTTTTGTCTGCCTAGTTGCCTTCCAATACCACCTTTGTCCCCAATGTTGAATCGGGTGAATGAAAGCACACTCAAGCTTCAGAGTAACAAAGGAACACAGGTCTTTATTAGCACAAGTCAACTATGTACAATCCAGTGAAGGTTCGGTGTGACAGCAGCCCTTTTATAGGGAGCTGTCAGACCCTTCGACCAATCAGATTGAATCTCTGTTCCCGCTGGAACAGAGGATCTTGGTGTAAACCATTACCAATGTTTCTGGTATCTAACACCAAGCATGTTTATTTCAGGAAATTATAAACCAATTTTGTAATCACTTTTGTCTGTCAGAGGGTAGAATAGAGCATAAAAGACTATAAAACTATTCTTCACATTATACTAAACGATAAGAATGCTTCTAATTAAGGAAATAATTGAAAAATTGGTCAACAGTGATTGCATAATGCTGGAGTGCTTTATTTTTAAGACAAACTATAATTGAGTATAGTTGGACTAATAGGTAGAATCCCATGGCAAGAGAAGGTAATAGGAAAAGAAACAAAGGAAGGGTAGGATTTCCAGAACAAAAAGAGACCTTTAAATCTAATGTAACTGCTCAAAAACATTAAGGAAGATATGAAAAAAAGGAAATGTAGGAGTGTAAAGAGGGGCAGGTCAGTCCAGAAAATTGTGGGTACAGCATTAGAAACCAATTCCTGACTTGGTACATTCCTGATACATTTACAACATCACACAAAAGTTGAAAGCATGTAGAAAAAGGATGAGGATTGGACTGTTTTATTTCTCCTGCTATCTTCCAGATCTTTGGAAAGGTCACCAATAAGAATATATGCTTAGAATTCTAGTAAAAGAATCCCAAAGGTTAAAATTGAAGTTGATGTCAAGATGAAAGGATTCTATAAATTTGATAAAAATAATAAAAAAGAAAGCATCAGTATAACCGTTGCTCAATAAAAATAGCAAAATGCTAATGCATATTTTTTAAAAAGGGGCAGAACTATTCAATTCCTATTTTCAATTGGTCTTTTGTGAGAAGAATATACATATTTCAAAGGAATTGTGCAAAACCAGGATGAAAGGGTTGAAGTTTAAGATTAATAGAAACACACTTGTGGAAAAGTACATTTAATCTGAACTTGTTTAAAACTTCAAGATATTAGGGGAATTTGATGACGGTGTGGTTAAAATTTTATGTTTGAACTTTGAAAACTGCAGAATGGGTGAAGAGCCAAATGACTGGAGGAGGCAAAGTTGTTGCTCTTTATAATAATGAGAGGAGAAAGATCCAGCCCAGGCACACAGCTATACCTGGTAAATTTCTAAAAAAAATCATATAATGATAACTCTGTGACCATTCTGAAAATAATATATTAATTACTAGAAATAAGCATGAATATATCAAGAAAAAATATTGCTATACCACGAAAAGTCTCATTTCTACAACCATTAACTGGGCAAAACAGTTCATCACAGGGCAACAGTTTTGCAAATGGATTAAAAAAATATGTCCAAAATCCAGGACCCATGACTCCAAAGGGGATAAAATTTAGAGAAGTTGTGGTTGCTTCAGTGCTGCTGGGCTGCTGCTGGGCTCACATGCATATTTTCAACTTTCCATTTTCCAGCCACTCTTCCACCCAGAAACATTCACTTATGGATAGAAATGGCAAGGACAAAGGCAAGGGCAGAAGGATCAGGAAGGAAGAAATCCCAATGCACCCTTTCTACTTCATGCATTGCTCCTAGAATTCCAACTTTTGCTGCACTTATACACACCTTCTCCAACCTGTTGAACACCTCTTCTACCTTCCCACACATTCTTTCCAACTGATACTGGCCCCCATGCACCTACCCGGACCCATGTGGCATCTGTTCTGCACTCTTTTCAAGGATCCTTCCTGATCATTGCTACCAATCTATATTCCATCATTGATACACAGGGTACCTCTTGTGCCACTCCTACTCATCTACCCACACCATACACATATACCTGCATACTCTCTTAACCCTTGCACCCTTCCTTATTTGAGTGCAGCATATTCTGAATAAACCTGCAATGTCCATGCATCCTTCCTGATTCATGGTTCCCCCTTGCACCCACCAAACCCATGTGACATCTCCTGCACCAATGAGCATCCTAGCCCCTTGGCCACCCACCCACCTTCCCCAACCAATACAACATCTTCCCAATTCACATAACACCTCTCACACATCCTCCTATTCTTTTCCTAACATGTACTCTTCATTCTCTTCCCTACTTGACTGAAGCCAATCAGTTTCCTGCTGGTCTTGGACTTTCTGCTGTCTTTTCACTGACTTCCTCCCTGAAAATAAAGTAAATGGGAAAGCTGGCAGGAGAGAGGAAGGAAGGAGGAAGGAAGGAGGAAGGAAGGAAGGAAGGAAGGAAGGAAGGAAGGAAGGAAGGAAGGAAGGAAGGAAGGAAGGAAGGAAGATTTGTTTCCACTGTTACTTGCCAGTTTCCACAAAGAAGCTTAATTAGGAAGCAAGACAAAATAAATTCACTATTTGGCACTCGTCATTCTGTTAAGAGAATATGGTCTTAAACAGAGAAGAGTTGTTCTGCTCTGTTCTGATATATTTTTTTGAATTAGGATGAGTCTATCGAAGAACACCAATAAACAGATAATAGGAAAGGAAATTGAGCAAACCTTAAGCCTTGAGCTTATGTATTGAGGAATGAAGGATAATGATCTCTGTGGGGATCTAATATGGAAGGGATAAATCTGTCTAATAGATGAATGTTTTACTTCCTCATTTTTACTTCAAGTACATATTTGGAAAAAAAACCTGTAAGGCTTTCTTGAAAAGTGTAAATGGATATCAAGTGTATGTTCCTCTATTAGAAAAAAAAAATCATGTATCTCAAGAAAGAGGAATCTATGCACTTCAAAGTGTCTTCATTTAAATTCAAACATTATAAAATGTGTTATATAATTATGTACACACTCACCTGGATTCATGCCCAAAGGAGAACTGGAACTTAAGATCTTCCAGTTTCTAGCCTGTGCTTCACTACACCATCTTACACTACATTACATTAACCGGGATCATTCACAATTATTCCAAAAGAGAATTTGTCATGGAGGAGCATCCAGGCATCATGTTGCAATAGTTGATTGTGGTAATTTGTTGTGCTGTTATTCCATGACAAATTCTCTCTGTTACTAGTACAGTGTTTGTTAACCTTGTTGACTTTAAGATATATGGACTTCCCAGAATGCTGGGAGTTGTAGTCCACACAGATTGCAAAACACTGTTCTAGTACCTGGCTGGGAAATAATCCTCAAGTTACTTATTATTTGTCATGTATTCATAAGTAAAATTATCCTCATAAATATTAATGCTTGCAAAGCAAATTATTTTGCTTATAGTGTTCATATATCTTGTAAAAGCATTTTTTTTTAAAAAAATCATTTAAGAAAATATAACAAAGGAAATTCTAACATCTCCAATACACCATTACTGTTGGAAACAGCAATCATACAGTTACTTGCAGTCTGGCAGTGACATGACAGAAGCAGGGAAAATGTCCATTGGCTTTGCAATTGCCAACAACCTCCTTCTCATCCCCACCTGGGTCTCTACATTTAGAAAAATGTGCTTTCTAATGTGTTTCTTCTTTGCTTTCCTTCTTCATTAGAGAAGCTGACTGCTCACCATATCTCCTGCTGAGCACAAAGTAGCCACACTCCTGAAGGGGCAATTAATGAAACAATGTGGGGAAAAATAAATAAGCTGGATATTCTGTATCTTACAAATGTCTTGCAGATTAGAAAGATTGTGGTATAATAGGATCCAATGTCTATTCCTATCTGTCACTTTTCCTGATTAACAGTGCTTGATCAATAGATTTATATTTTGAATTTTGTGAACACTCATGCATGTTATTATTAAGATATCTCAACAGGCATAAAGTTTCTTGTAGAACAAAATGTAAGTTATATTTATTCAAACTTCCAGGCAAGGTTCCAGTTTAGCAGAAATTCTGCTAAACATTGTTGTCCCCAAAGTGTAATAGTTTATCACAAAAGCCTTGATGTCAAAAGAAACACTTTGAAGTTTGTGTGAATGTACTTGTGAAATTTTTGATAAATTGAAAAATTGTATAACATACAATACATTTATAGCCAGAATGTTTCTTTTTCTCTTAATTTCCCCACTGCACAATTCTTGCTTTAGATTGTAGATATGAACCACTTAGCTAGCAAATATTCAGGTGAATAGATAAATTTCACCATTAACTTTTTTTTCTCTTTTTTTTCCAAAACAGGAAGCAATAAATGGCACAGCTGTGAAAGTGCAACAGAAGATATTAGTATGGGATTAGATTCAACATTCATTAGTTCTGTGATAAACGGTATATTGAAGTGCACCTGTCTTTGTTGGAACTTTTCATAGTCCTTGGCTTTGCATATTACATTTCATCACTTAATGCAAATGTCATCCAATCATTCTTCTGTGCTTAATTTCTCTCTGTACATTTTGATATACAATTGCTGCTGTATCTATTAGTGATAGCTCATTTAGGATTTCAAAAGTTGTACATGTAAACATTTCAAATGGGTCTTTCTAATGGAAGAATAATTCAGTTTGATATATTTAGGAAAGGTAGATTCTAATGCATTCCTCCACAGTCTTAGTAATGTCATTGGGGTACTATTAAACAAGAATAATATGTTTGCCATTATTAAGCATTTCTTGAAAAATGAAAATTGCAAAATATTCACCTTCCAAGTAGTTTCTGATTACAAAATTTAACATACAGTGTAATATAGTCAAAATACAGTCCTCCACCTAAGAAATAATTTGTCTTCAAATATTGTTTGATGTTAAATGCTTCCAGTTTTTGAAGATTATATAAGAAACATAAAAATGCTTTTTAGCATGACAGAAGGCTTATCTTTTGATAATGTGTTATTATACTTCCTAAGAGATGTTTGATCTCAAAGCTTCTGCTGGGAAATCAGTTAATTTAAAATAACAATTGTAAATTTAAATTATTGTGGGTTATACCAATGGTTAATGTGTCACAATAAAAGCTACCTTATAGATTAAATTTATTTTGTGTTGGACAGGGTTTCCAATCTATATGAAAAATATAATTTCAAACTGTATATCTCTGCTGATAAATTGCATAACAGGCTGTTTTAAACTGGTATGAGTTTTAAAAATGGACATTACTTGTTAGAGATTTATTCCCATGTAGAAACACACAGACACACAGACACATATGGAATATAAATTTAAGGAAATGTAATTGGAGAAAGATATACATGAAAGAAATGGAATTTCAACTTTGATTTCATTTAGCAAAGTACCATCAGTAATCTGGATAGTGCAAATAATAGGTAAATGCTGTTATATCTTCCTCCCTCCCTTCCTTCCCCCCTCCCTCCCTCCCTCCATTTCATCTACCTATTTACAATAAGAAAGCAGATATTCTCTTCTATTGGGAAACAGCATAGGTGTTACCCATTCACACACCGGCATTGTGTAATGAGTATATAAAACAATAGGATAAAAACTTTGATAAATTCATTCAATTTAAAATCATTATCGAAATTAGTATATTTTCAGAAGAAAAAATAAGAAACAAAAATTAGTTTTGACTCTGTTCACATAAGACATTTTTCTTCCCAAGTGTTCTGCTTCCCACACTAGCTGACCAAGCTGTCAAAGGAGTACATCAATTGGCCTTGAAAGCAATATCCATTTATGTCATTGTTTCCTAGCAACTGTATTCTCTAACATGCTATCTATTGACATAGGTCCTTTATGGACATCATCATTACTCTGTCTAATAGCAAACCCAGTTGGTGAACAAAAAAAAAAGATCATGGTCAAGCTAAAGTATTGTGAAAGTACAAATCTAAATCTATGAGGAAATTGAGCCTGAAATGGATTTGTCAGTACATCAGCAATGAGCAAGAAATCATGAAAGAACAGTAGATACAGAGATAATAATTGCAATAGATTGAAGGGGGAAAAACCAGTTGTTTCCAGGACAGGGATGGCCATTAAATAAACTCTTGCACTTCAATGCTATGCCAAATATCTGTTAATTCATGAAGTAGGAGGAAGAAGCTGTGAATTTTTGTGAGTGCTAAAGCTTTTACATCTTGGTACTAGGTATGGATAGCTAGCTGTTCTCTGTGGCTTCAATCCAAGTAAGTGAGTTGAACTTTGAGGTGTTCAACTCATATTTCAGAAAATTGAGATATATTGTTGAATTCTGTTTGAGAATCCTGATAAGGAAGAAACTGAACGCAAAATCTAAGGTAAATTGGATTAAGACAACAAATGTCCAATACATCTAGTTTTTAGACAATTGATCAAAATCTAAATCTGATCCCAAAACCTTAAAGAAGGACAGAGCTGGTGACATCAACCTGAAAATGATAATCCTGCTTAACTTGAGCCAATTAGTTTTAACAAACTAGTGAAGGGCTTGTCATTTCAATGCAGTCAAATCTGACGCAGGAACTGAAGATTAATGAGAAAAACTAGGGATGGTAATGATAGATGACAAAAGTATTATTTCCTTAAATAAATAAGGCAATTATTATGTGTGAACTCAGAAAAAAATAGACAATTTTAGTTCTTAAACTGGTATCATAAATAGCAATATAAGCATTGTTCCAGAGTTATGTTATTGATTAGCCATCTGACTGTAAAGTGATAACCCAATAATAGATTACTATATTTCAAGAAAACAACTATACTTGCCAGAAATGTGTACTGAATTGTTAACTAATACTGGCTGAACTGTAATACCACAGACAAAATATCTGTATATAAGAGAGAGAAAAAACTGTCTGCTCAAGTTTGGTCCTTCACAAGAGATTTTTTTTTAAAAAAGACATTTTACTGAATAAGTATACCATGACTAAAAAGTACTTATTTCCTTCTCTAGTGATAGCATGTCTGGTACAAAGTGCAGTGACCCAGTTTGTCAGGAGCCTGATGGGATCTGAAGAGGTATCAGGACTCCAGAAAACCACAGAATCAAGTGATAGATGTCATAAACTGTGTTAAAGTGGTCAAAATCTTCTTAGAATGAGGCCACCAGAATATCTGAGTACCATAAGAGTTGCTTGGTTGGTTTACAATGCTGCAATTAATTAGATTCTTGATAGCTTACAAATAAAATAGATTAATCACAAGACAAAAATAAAAAAACAAAAATATACATTATCTACCCACCTATGTCAGTCCAAACACCTCTTTAAAAAAAAGCTGGCTGGGATTTTGACTAACTAAAATCTAATTTCAACTAGAGGGCCATTCCAAGAGTTTGGGCTATTATTGAAAAGCAACAACTCAATGTATCAGTATACTGACTATCGGTCAAGTACCTCTGTTGATTCAATCAAAAAAAGTTGATTTGATTCCAAAGTCATAAGGGGTTGTATAGATTAAGACTTTCAATTGTAGTATTGATTCAATACAGAACTAACAATACATGGCCTTTTATCCATTAAATGTGTTATATCTATCAAAGCCATTGGAGTCCTGAATTTTTCCTTTGCCAGTACTGATACAACTCATGCTGTATTACCAGTTCTTGAAAGCTCCAAAAAGCAAAAATATGAATGGAGATTCAGATTTATCCATTCCAGTTCTGCTCCAACTACTGTTTCCAACACCATCCTTTATTTAAACAAAATTAAGTGTTCTGATAGATGATAATCAAGGAAAACTTACAATATTTATGGAAAAGTTACATACAGAACCCAGTGGAAAGTATAATTGACCCCAGTGCTATAAAATCCTAGTACCTATGTCAAAACCTAACTCCAGAGATCATACTGATTTGACCTTTTCCAAAGCCTTGATTTTACTTAAGAAAGGGCAATGACCAAGGGTTTCACTTTCACCTTTATTTTCTCAGATATCTAAACAATGCACAGGCACAATTGAAATCAAAACTGAAAGTGGGGAGCGTTCCACCAATGAAGGCCAACTGTCATGAAGATGACCTCATAGCTGCATTATTCCAGGCCAAATCCACTGGAATAAAGAATAATATTTAGTGATAAAAGCACTTGAGGGTAAAGACTTTGAAGCACAATATTTTATAATTTACTGTAGCATCCTTCCAAGAATCATTGTGCATCAACATCAACTAACCATTGAATTCGTTGAAGATAGATAAAAGATAAATAGATAGATAGACAGACAGACAGACAGACAGACAGACAGATGTTAGACAGACAGATATAGATAAGAGAGAGAGAGAGACACTATGAAATCACTCAAGAGGAATTCATTGCAAAAGGTATAGCATGGCCCATTTCGGGTATCACTCTGTTAAGAATCATCACTCTACTTTGATCATATCCAAAATGTTTTGCATGTTGACATACTGTATATACAATGTCCAATAAAGTGATGAAGAGAAGGCCTAAAAAAATTTCTGACAGTACTTATTGAACGTTCTTCAAAATTGGAAGAAGTGATTTGGAGGCTGCAAATCATCCTATGTTATGGCATAACATTAAGAATAAAACACTAATGAGAGGCAAAGCTGCAGTGAAGTTGTGAGTCAGCGAACAAGTAAACAATACAATCTGATTTACTAAATGAAGAAGAATAAAGGGATATAATCCAATGATAGTCCCAGAATCAAGAGTCAGCTAAATTTACAAAGAGAGTTCTGAATGCCTGCCAGACGTTTGGTAAGAAAATCATATCAGATTTTTGTAGCCTCTCTTTATGAATTTAGCAAAGCAGGTCTAAATAACAGAACATAACTCTCAAGTAGTTTTCAGCAGGGAAAAGCCTCCAAGACAGTCGATTTATACTAAATAAGTTAGCTCTATTCCAGAAAGAAACAATGGCTTGTAGGTTCAAATGAAATTATACAAAATACATAATGATGATAAAATGGACAAGTAAACCTGCATAGGTTTTTTTTGTAAACTACCCTCAATAAATGTATTTTTACTTTGTTTTTGTTTAATATAAGAAATTTATCCCACCTTGATTACTTTATGAATAATTCAAGGTGGCAAACATCAAATACATTTCCTTCCTCCTCTTTTCCCCACAACAACCTGGTGATGTGAGGTGAAATTCAATAAAGGAGAATATTTGTAGCTGAGGTTTGAAATGAGAGGTCCTTGGGGCTCTCTGAGATTGGAAGTTCTATTACAGACATTTCATTACCCAAGCTAGGTAGCCTCATCATTTGAAATAAGGAATGGAGTTTGCCCAGCTGGCTTTCACATCTAACGTGGGAATTGGACTCATGGTTCCCACTTTCTAGCATGGTGCCTTAATCACCAGATCAAATTTATATTGCAGTATCTTTCAGAAATGAAGCAGTAATCATTCTTCCATCTATTAGTATCTTTTGCTTTGGGCTCAAGTGAACCAAATCTCATGGCTAATGGGTATCAAGAAGAATAGATTCTTTTTTTCAGTGTTTCCTTTACATCCCTAAAGGCCAATAGTGTAATTTATATGACTGGCCCCAGGCTAGACAAAATTGTTAAATTAGTTCCCAACTGAATATATTTATTAAAATACCTAGCAGGGGAAAATCCTAAATTAATCATTTTTAAGTACATACAGTACAGAATTATCTACTTCTTTAACTACCATTTTACTGACAGCATGACTGTCATGAGCATAATACATTAAAACAACTTGTCGAGGGAAAATTCACTGGGATTGGATCGTATCATGAAGTCTTTATTGCTAACATCTCAAAAAGAAAAGGAGTTTGGTTAGTGTTCTTTTTTTTCAAATTTAGAAAGTGAGATTTAAAGAATTATATTAATATAGTAACTGAGATGGCATGAACATGTTGGCGGACACTGTTAGACTCTATTTAACTGAAGTTTAAGTCATGGAGAAGCAGAGAAGCAGATCCAGCTTTGGTACACTTGAGAATACATTTTATTTATATATTTATTTAAAAACTAAATTCTTGTTTGGGAAAGTAGGTATTAATTTGCCAAAGTACCTCCCTTTGTATGTTCAAACTCTGCAGAAACTGAACAATACACATCTTTTGGAATGTGCATTGATCTGAACTTTTCTCCATGTACAGATATAGTTTAAATTTTTTACAAAAATGCATGGACTTTGAAAATAATGTAAACATATATCACATTGAGTAACATTGTTTCCAAATGCATATGTCAGATGGAAATTAAAAGAATAAAGAAATGCTATGAGAAATTCCTAAAGTGTATTCAGACAGCAATTAAAACAAAGCAAAATGAAATGGGGGAAAGTGAAAATTGATGTTTTCCTTAGGTTAATCATAATTTACATGAAGGTAAACTGATATGAAGTCCAGAAGATTACAATAAATATCAAGGCATGTAGTGCTTAAAAACATGTCATAGGACAAAACGATAATTTAGACAGTACTGTGGAGATACTGTATATAATACTTGTTTCTGTCTTTGGACAACTTTTATGACAAATGAAACATGGAGCAGCAGCCACCCTGACAATGATGTTTTAAATCTTAATTCTTATATTTTTTTTAAAAAAAATAATAATGTAGTAGTGGCTGTATATTTTTTTTCCATTCAATTGTGTCCAAAACTTGAAGATTGCTTAGACAATTCCTGCAGTTTTCTCGGCAAAGTTTTTCAGAAATGGTTTGCCATCGCTTCCTTCCTAGGGCTGAGAGGAAGGACTTGCCCAATAGCAATAGCAATAGCAGTTAGGCTTATATACCGCTTCATAGGGCTTTCAGCCCTCTCTAAGCGGTTTTACAGAGTCAGCATATTGCCCCCAACAACAATCTGGGTCCTCATTTTACCCACCTCGGAAGGATGGAAGGCTGAGTCAACCCTGAGCCGGTGAGATTTGAACCGCTGAGCTGCTGATCTAGCAGTCAGCTGAAGTAGCCTGCAGTGCTGCATTTAACCACTGCGCCACCTCGGTTACCTATCTGGCTTTGTGCCCAACATGGGACTATAACTCCCATAATTCCTGTTTCTATTCTGATGCCTTAACCACTGCACCAAACTGCACTGGCTTGCTCTCAGTGGCTTACCATATTTTTTGCATTATAAGATGCTTTGGACTATAAGTCACACCTAGCTTTTGGGGAAAAAGCAAGAAAAAAAATCTGCATCTGGTTCCCATCACTTTGCCTCCTTGCAGCAAACAGCAAACACCCTGGTTAGCTTTAGCACAATCTGATTTAGCACAGATAGCTGATTGGTGATTGGACTGGCCTCCAATCAGCTGTTTGGGGCTGCAGGGATCACTGCTGCCCATAACTGCAGTCGCCACCCATCACTGCTGCCAATCACCACCTCCACACATCCCATTTTTGCTTCCACACATCCCATTTTTGGCCTCTATGTGCCCTGTTTGTGACCTCTTCATGCCAAAAACACATGATCGATGGTAGTCTAGAAGGCCAATCCAACCACCAATCAACTGTTCGTGCTAAATCAGGCTGTGCTGAAGCTGACCAGACTGTTTGCTTTTTGCTGCAAAGAGGCAAATTGCTGGGAGGCAGAGGCCAAAGCGTGGGGGCCGGCAGGTGGGTGGGGCTTCAACAATATTTCCTCTATAAGATTCACAGACATTTCCACCCACTTTTGGGGTGGGGGAAAGTGCATCTTATAGCCTGAAAAATATGGTAACTTACCTGAAATAAACCCAATAAATTTTTTCTCAATCAATTTTCCCAATCAATTTTTATTATATTGGCATGATTTTGTCTGAGCATGATTTATTTTATTATTTCTTTCTTTATTAAAATTCTGACATATGCCGATGACCTCGCCTAAGTCACATTATTCAGAAGAGTGTTCCAGAAGAGTGCCATGCATTAAGCATGGGTTTCTCAGGACATCATCATATCCATTCCCTAATCTATCAAAAGCTGTTTGAAGACAAACACAGTTGCCTTTTCCTTGCAAACTTTGAAGTACTAAGAACCAGCAGGAATCCCAGCAGCCACTCTATGGGAAAAAAGAAATAAAAATAAATGTATCACATTCCTACCACCTCTATCCATACCTTATTTCATGTTGCATCCATTTATCTGGTTGGATGCTGAATGAAATCCTCCCTGTGGCTTCAAGAGGACATTAGGACACCTTGCCCAGGATCCAGGAAGCATGAAGCATGAACAACTACAAATGGGAAAATGTCAAGTTTTACTGCCATTTCATATACACTAAAGCTGGGCCAGAAATAAACAGCATCAGCTTTCAAACACAGCTGGGATTATAGAAGTCCAGAGCTACTTTTGAACTAGCAGCCTTTATATTTTTCCTGACTAGGAACTTATACTGTCTTTATGACATCCCCAGCCATTGCTGAGGCAATATAAAGCTCAGCCTCATTTCTCTTGTATCAGCACAAGAACAAAAGTTGAACGAGAGTCAGAAGACACTATAAATCACAAGTGAGGAAAATAACCTTATTCTGGAATTCAACTCAGAAAATATTGTCCAAGGTGAAGATGTGAAGACTTTTTCCCAGACATAGTAGCCCTATCTGGGCAATACATTTACTGCTACATGGAATTCAATACAGTTGAATTGATGGCATCACTGAAGAGTTATCCATATTTATAGAATGATTGTCTTGCAGTGGGAACCTTTACACCCTCCCTTCCAAAAACCCTTCTGGCATGCTGAGATGGCATGATTGCAGCTCATGTAGAACCATTTAGATGCAAAGTTAGGCTACTTGTTGCATAAAAATCATGTACAAGAATCTCATTTTTCAACTCTATTCATACGTTTATATTTATATGTTCTCTACAACTGCTTTAGAACATGCAGATTTTTTCATTATGTTTCATATTCCCCAGAGTTTCTAAAATCCTTTAGGCAGTGGATATCTTACATTTAGATTCTACAAGAAAAAAATAAAGATGTATCAATATGCTGAAAATATATCCTCTCCATTATTCACTCTTTATACCTTGTGTTGGATTATGATTTGTGTTGCTGCTGCTGCTACTTCTTCTACAACTTCCCAGTAAGGAGTTGACATGTTTGTGGGACTTATGTGCTATGAGGAAGATGAAAATTATGTCAGAGGTTCAACCATATTGGACAGGTGATATTAGAGGAGCCAGACAAATAATATGGTGATATATAATTAGTAGAAACCCAAACTGGATTGTTGGGTCAACAAAGACCACACTAAGTGCTGAAGTTCCTGAACATTTGTTGACAAATGTGCTACAAGACTCGGGACTGTAACAAGGGCCAGCAGCTGCAGGACTATTGGAAATGTCTTTTTACCTGTTGCAAATGCACAAAGATTAAAAACAAAGAAATAATTATCTGTTATTGCAAATCAAGTCTGTTGAGAAAAGGATATCTGAAAAGAATGCACCAGTTCTTTCCAAGTACTCTCTTTGTTATTCCCAGTTCTGGATGGAAAGGACAGGCTGCAGAATCAGACTATTGTTTAACAGTCCTAATTAGGACTGGCAACCCCATCAGTAAGTCATGTGACCAGGTTGAGCTAAAACAAAACTACAAAACATTCAAATATTAAATATTAAAATGAACAAAGATTAGATAAGTTAAAAAAGAGAATATCATGGAGTGGATGTGGGATCTTCTTTCTAGACCAATATACAATGTTGTTTCAGTATCTCTGGCCATTTGGCAGAGCCAGGTTTTAAGGTCAAAATGGAGTTAATCTCAGTTGGAGGGATGATATTGCAGAGGTAACAATCCTGGCATAAAAGACCCTTCTCTTGGCCTCTGCCAACCAGAATTCCTTGACTGATGGGGTCCACAACATGCCTAATCCCCTAGAACAAGAGGCCAATGCAATTGATGTGAGACAGTTCCTCAGGTCATCTGGACCCATGCTATGGTTATGACAGCAGTTCTTGGTCATTAAGCAAGATGTCATGTGACCACAACTTGCCAACAAGTGCCAACTTCCCCATTGATTTTGCTTATTGGAAACCACTGGGGAAGTTTATAAATGGCTATTATATGTGGGATGCTGCAACTGTCATTAATGCTGCCAAGCGCCCAAATCACGATCGTTCGATCATGGAATGCTGTAATGACCGTTAGTACAAAGACAGGACTCAACTCACTTTTTCAGTACTTTCATACCTTCAAACAGTCTCACCAAACAAATGGTTGTTAAGCAAGGACTACCGGTATAGAAAATAATCTATCACCAGTCAGTATATGTTATTGAAAAGAATCAGGAAGTATCATATATTCTTACTGCCTGAAATACAGTATAGGTAGGTTATAGAGCAGGGGTAGTCAACCTTTTTATACCTACCACCCACTTTTGTATCTCTGTTAGTAGTAAAATATTCTAACCGCCCACCGGTTCCACAGTAATTGTGATTTTATGAAAACCTAATGAAAATGTTTTTAAATAATGCTATGATTTTTTTAAGTCAATTAAATTTTAAAAAATGAAAGTGCTTCAGTATCGGGCAAAATCCCTACCGCCCACCATGAAAGTTGGAACGCCCACTAGTTATAGAGTGTACAAGGACCCCTGAATGCATTTGTATATTGTTTTCAGCCTATATAGCATTAAAAAAATAAGTGTGAAAAGAAACATAGTAGTTATGAAATTCAGAAGTATCATATCTGGGTTGCAAAAATTCATCCATCATTAGACAGCAGCAGATAGCCTGTTTCACCTGATTTTTTGCAGTTCAGATCTTATACACTAATAAAATAGCAACATTAAAACATGTGTTCCAGACAGTGTTAAGTAGTTAAATCCATATATCTGTTAGGTGAGTTATAAGAACCTGTTCAACTTTCCTTTTGAAATTGGCAGGATTTCAAATCACTTCTGATCACATAAACCCCTCCAGAGAGATAGGTAAAGCAGACAATAGTTTCTAAGCCTGGTTGCAAGACCAGAGAATTGAAAGTCACTGAAATCTCCAAGTCTAGAAGATTGTCACAGCAATTGTCATTGCTTCTCAGGTCTGTTCTTTTCACCCTTCTCTCAATTCATCCCTAAATTGGGATTCTGCAGCACCTGTTGTTACTACCGCTGCATACATAGTCAGATGCTGTCTATTGGATCCTAGCATTTGCAGTTGGCATTGTTTGTTTTTTCTCAGTCCATTGTTGTTGGACTGAGAATTGGCTTCCCTGAGCTACTGCCTGTCCAATATGTTGGGGGGAAAATATCTTCTTAATGGCAAGGTCTGGAAAAGAAAAATGTTTCTGCACTAGTTTTGAAAGTAACATGAACCTGAAAGTTTTTGCAGGAGAAATAATGGCAGACAAAAAAGGAGATGCAAGTCTGTTTGTGTGTGTTTAAAAAAAACTTCTCTTCCTCTTCATTATTACTACAATATCACATTAGTCCAATTAAGATATAATTCTACACCAAGGTCATTCCAAATCATTTTTTAAAATGTATATATAATTGGATATGCTAATTTGGTATGCATTCAAGTAATACAGTGCAAACCATCATATTTTCCATTGAGTTGTAACTGAAAAAGAACTAAACTAAAATGCACAATTATTGTCATCTGTTACTTTTTCTTTTACTATCATGTGGCTTTTCTTAATACATGGATGAATGCTTCAGGAAGACCCAGATTTCCTCCTATTCTCTTTTGAAAAAGAAATGCTTGCAGTGGACTTAAGTGGCCTGGATCAAATTGGGATTTAGGTTCCAGTGTCACCATGGGTTTGTCCTTCCCTGTCAATTGCTGTTCCTATTAGATTTTTAAATTGTGTTTCAAAACATCCATGGGCATGGAAAGGCTGTATTTGCATTGAACAAAAGTGGTTTATAAATAATAGAAGAGGGAGGGTACATCTCATTTTTAGAAATATTTTTTAGAAAGAATGTTTATTAGAATGAGTGGAGAAAATAGCAACAAAAATGATGAGGAGACTGGAAGCAAAGCAAAAGAGGAAGACTTGTGGGAACTAGGTATGCCTGGTCCAGCAAAGAGAAGGACTAAGAGTGAGATGATAATAGTCTTTCAATATTTGAGGGGTGTCATAGAGAAATGGGGGTCAACTTATTCTCCAAAGCACCTAATGGCAGGACAAGAAGCAATGGGTGGAAGATGATAAATAAAAGATATAACCTGGAATTACGGAAAAATTTCCTGTCAGTCAAAACAATCAGTGGAATGACTTACCTCCATAACTTGTGGGTGCTTCATCCCTGGAAGATTTTAAGTAGAGATTGGAGTGGACAGTCATTTGTCCAGAATGATATAGGATCTTTGCTTGAGCAAAGATTAGAAGACTTCCAAGATCCCTTCCAACTAAGTTATTCTGTATTCTGTAAAAAAAAATTGAAAAAAAAAATTATAGGATTTTAACGATGATAAATGCTTCTTTCCTTTCCTTTGGTGATAAAATAATATGTATTTATGTAAGTGGAACAATATTTATTAAAGTGTTGGGAACTATGTAAATAATAGTTATTGAGTATTGACTAGATGCCACCCAATTTATCATGCTTTAACAGTGTTTCATGAATTCTGGAACCCAAACTGACATGCAGTCCTTATGTTTAAAATATGTGTTGCAGAGAAAATGGCAGAAGTTTGGAAAGCAATAAAATGAGTCCAAAATTCATTGTGCTGCTATATATCTGAAGATGCCATCTGTTTTCAACATATATAGATTATTGCTGACTCATCCAGGAAAAGAGTTTTCAGTATCCCATTTCCAATTTCACACAGAAAGAAGAAAAATACTAATATTGTGACTGGAAAGCTTTCCTCTGAAATGTGATTCATCATCTCCCTCTAGGGCTGATACAAAGAACTCTGGGAAATGAATAAAACATGGATCAGCAAAGATTGGATTGTTTCTGTGCACATCCAGTGTATGCATGTCAATATTCTAATATATGTTATAGTACCATAGAGTCACTTGAGTTCTCTGGGCATCTTTCTTCCACTGAATTTCCACCCATATTTCATGTAGGCATTTTCAGGGCAGCCTTAATTCTTACATAACAACTTTATTATATAAAAGATTCTTGCTTGTGGGTGATAGCATACAACATTGCAACTCACTAATTTCATAGTGTATAGTATTCCCTGATAACTTCATTGCTGATTTTGTGTCAGCTTTGTCAGATTATGACTTCTCTTAGAGGATTGTCAAAACAAAAGCACATAGATACAAATTGCTATAGTTTCTCGGAAATGTTCTCCTTTGAACACCGAGTGTCAAGTCTGTGAAATAAATTACTTTTGAATACTTTAGTAACAGATGTCAGCCATCTTGCTTATCACTGAACAAGCCACATTTGAACTAAACAGCCTAGTATCACATTGAGGGATGGGATTGCTGATTGAACACAGGTGTAATGGTTGATATACTGTCACAGAGTCTAACATTAACCTAAGATCTTTGTTGAAATACTTATTACTGATGGCACGGAATGTAATTGCTAATTTTCTGCCTGAGTGGTTACATATTTTCTCCAATTCTTAAGAGTTATTCATCCTTTTCCCACTGCCCATTTCTCAGAGTTTAAGGCAGATGTGTCATTGGTCCACGGACCAGTAATTGAACCTGTCACTTGCAATCTACTGACTTCATTCCTCAGAAATGTGACTACTGCTTCATTCACCTTCTTGCTTATTTTTTTTCCTTCTAGGAATCAAATGTCTTACTTGAACCTAAATCTAACAGATATTCATTGCTTGCCTTTAGAGATCTCTGATCACCAAGCAAAATAACTGGAAGCAACTTTTTTTCTGATTGTGGCTTTGCATTCATCGTGCAACTCTGGCTCCGAATAAGCTGCCCTTTCCAAGCCTAATTTTAATAAATGAATCAATCAGATTGTGGGATTCAGTTCAAAACCCAGGAGACTAAAGTACCTCAGAGGCTGTGACTGCACAAAATCCAGACATACCAATATTTTTGTCTAGAGTTAATCCCAGCAGTCGCTGTGACCTTCCGACTGATGAAATAGAGAGAGCTGAGGAGTTTTGATGCCTGGTCAATCAGGTGTTGTTAACAATGCAATCTCCAGTGAACCTTCTTTTTGAGTTATTTTCAAAAAAGGCCATGTGTAAAAAAAATCCCTATATTTATACAGTATTGTGTTAACTTCACAAGTGGAGGGGAATGATAAATTTTCAGGCATAAAGCTGCAGCTGTCATCAGCAATGCTCACTAATTTTAATCAAAATGTTTTCAAAGCAACAGTCCTGATTTAGGACTGAACACATGTTATACAAACTCCCTTCTTGAGGCAATTGTGGAAAGCAATCAACGAAGAAAAAAAATCTTTAAAGATGTCCAATTCATATCATTTAATGTCTTGGTATACTTATATTAAAATCCTTTGCTCCAAGTCCACTTTTTTGATGCCCAGTGGTGGTATTAAACAAAGTTGCTAGGCTGGATGACAGCTCAGGTCTTCAGTTTCTAAATTACAACTCTCATTTCAGTGTGAAGGGACCCACAGTGTCCTTATTGGTGATCAAGAAGAATACCATTAGGTCTGTGGGGACCAATTCATAGTTGACACAAACTCCATAGAAATAAACTTTTGTGGCATACATATTCTGCCAGTGTTCTTACCAATTTAAAATCATGTATATCTCATTTTTATAACATCAATGAGTCTAAATTAGATCAGATTGCCTAGTCTTGTTCAATCTGAACATGATTATCATTTCAGTGATGTTGTTACTTTCCTATATATTGAAATATTTTTGATGGCTCTTGTTTATTTTGTTTCAGGTACTTGGCTATCCCAGCAAAAGTCTTTTATAACAAAAATCATTAGGTGACTGAACAAAATTTAAAAGCAAGCTACCTTTTGCTGAGAGCATCATGAACAAGATATTGCCAGTTAAACCATGAACTTTTTTTCTGTGTTTTGCACATGCAAGAAGTGATTGATAATGTTCTAATCTAGCCTTAGCTGGGCAACAATTTATAGCATATTGTGCTTCTCAAATAAAATGCAGTCATATTCATTTAGAGGTCAGAGCTCATTTCTCCTATTTAATGAGATGTTATAAAAATGTTAGATCAGCACATGTACTTTCAGATATGCTAATCAAATCAGTGATGTGCAGTGAGGGTTACCATTGGTGAGGCAAGAGCGCAGCAGCGGCGAGAAGCAACGTCCCTGCCACTGTGTCCAACAGGTGTCTCATGTTTATGGCGGACATAAATGCAAGACGCCTGTCGGACACAGTGGCGGGGGTGTTGCTTCTCGCCGCTGCCACGCTCTGCCACCTTGCCCCCTGCCTCCTCTGACGAACAATCCTGCTGTCCCGGCCTGCAGCCCAGCACTGAGCGTGGAGGATGAGGAGGACAAGGAGGACAAGGAGGACGAAGAGAAGAAGAGCGGTGAGTCCTTGTGCCGGCTGGCTGGCCGCCAGGAGGGGAGCAGGTTGGGAGGGGGGTGGGTGGGCTGGCTCCGTCCAACTGCTTCTCACCAGTGCCGCGCTCTGCTGCCTGCCCCCCCGCCTCCTCTGACGAACAATCCTGCTGCCCCGGCCTGCAGCCAGCCCAGCACCAAGCGGGGAGAATGAGGAGGAGGAGGACGATGAGGAGGAGAAGAGCAGTGAGTTCTTGTGCCGGCCAGCTGGCTGGCCAAGTGGGGAGCAGGTCAGGCAGGGGGGGCTGGCTCCATCCAAGCTGCTTCTTGCCGCCGTCACGCTCCACCGCCTTGCTACCCCCACCTCCTCCAACGAACAATCCTCTGCTTTCTTCAGCTCAGACGGTGCCGGGACACCCAAGCTGCTGTTGGCAGCAGCGGGGGCTATCTGAGCGGCCATGATCCCCCCTCCCCAGCCAGCCAGCCCACCCATCCCCCACCCAACCTGCTTCCCTCCTGGCTGGCCGGCTGGCACAAGGACTCACCACTCTCCTCCTCCTCCTCCTCCTCCTCTTCCTCCCTGCTCGGTGCTGGGCTGGCTGCAGGCCAGGGCAGCAGGAATGTTGGTGCCCAGTCGCCAAGGCCTGGGTCTGCAGCAAAGGCGCCAAGCCGCCCAGTAGAAAATGCCAGGCAGAGAAGAAACGGCGGCTGAAGAAACGGCGGCTGGCGGCCCAGAGCAGCCTCTCCAGAATCACCCTCAATGGAAACTGCTAGATTGCGCAGTCGCTCAAGTGCCCTTGCACAGGCATGATTCACTGCTCCCAGATCAGGAGGCGGGAGAATCAGTGCCTCCTTTGCATACAAATTTTTTTGCTTTTTAACCCTTCCTTAACTTTTAAAAGGTGAAAAATTCATTATGCAAAGGAGGCCCCAAGTTCTCTGGCCTCCTCCCATAGTTAACACTGAGCAGACACCAAGCCACTGTGACTTGGAATCTGGTAGCAACTACCCTGGCTTTAATTATTTTTAAAAAAATTCTTTAAAATTCTTTCCTGTCCCTCAGGAGACTGGTGAGGCCCTGCCTCCCTGCCTCTAGTGACTGCACATCCCTGAATCAAATGATATTCAATTGAATACATGTTGTAACAGAGACTAATGTAGCACATAGTTTGGTATAGTTGCTCACTCTACTGCTTCCAAAGTTTTAGTGAAGTTAAAATTTCTACCTTGAAACTTTAGGGAAACATCTGTACAATGAAATACTCTATTTTCAGCAGTCCTAAAATCTGACTGAGAAGACTTCATTTGTTTGTTATTTTGAATATTTATCAGCTACTGTTGATTCAAAATTTGCATAGCAGTTTACAATAAATAAATAAATGGTTCAGTACAATAAAAAGATAGACTAAAGCATAACAGTAGTAAGTTCTACTGTGTTTTCCCAAAAATAAGACAGAATCTTATTTTCTTTTGACCCCCGAAATGAGCACTTGAACTTATTTTTGGGGAGGTCTTATTATTTTTGAGGTGCAGGAGGCGGGAAGCATGGTCACCTCATGGCTGCTGTTGTGTTGCAATATTTGCAGGGAGGACTTATTTTCAGGGGAGGGCTTATTTTAGCACATGTGCTCAAAAGCCCTAGTGGGCTTATTATCTAGGGAGGTCTTATTTTTAGGGAAACAGGGTATCACAATGTAAAGCTAAACAATTTAAAAAGATTGGGCTAATAAAAACATTTTCTTTTAGCACTGAAAGGAGAGGAATAAAATGATGCCTCAGACAGGTCTTTGAAGAGGCAATTTTAAAGTAAACCACCAAAGTAGAAAAGGATCCTCCTACAATGCTCTCTCCCCCCCCCAATTACTACAGAGAATGGAGAAAGTTGCTGCCGCATCAAGTGATGATTGTTAATATTTAAGAAAATTTATATAGCAGAATATGAATTTTCAGATACATGGCTTTAGAACTCAAAATCTGAATTATTCCCAAAAAGTGTTGAGTAACTGCTACATCTATTCCCACTGCCCAGATACAATCTATTATCAAAGTTATTGATAAAGAAGGTGTCCTTTTTAAAAATTAATTGCGTTCTAGAAACATTCTTCAGTTTCCATACAAAGTTATTTTCATTGGTTAACCTTAAATGATATTAGTGCACTTGCTTGTTATGTCAAGCCAACTAACTTGATCATCAAAAGCAGACATATCCAGCATCTTATCTACCCTCTGTCCCATGCTCATTTTTAACCACAGTCAACAGATTGTTTATGTCACTTGAACACTGTGGCTGGTCACTTCTGTTTGTGCTACCTGGAATTTGAAACTAATACCTAACTTTGATTTCAAATTCATAGCAGCACTTACAAGAAATGGAAGTTGTTCCAGCTACAGATGATTAAGAACTGAGTGCAGTGAAGGAAAGTAATACGATGATATGCACAATCTCATTTACTGTGCTTGTTAACTTAGTAACTGTTTATCAGGAATACATAAATACTGAAGTTGGTTTATAATTACATCCAATAAAAGAATCTCAAGCCACTGAACCCATAGGCCTTCATAAATAGGATATCCTTGACTGCAACCTATTCAAAAGAGAAACAAGCTAGTTAGTATTTTGTAATCAAACTGAATTACCTACTCATAATATCTGTCTTGTCTAGATTGAGTTTCAGTGAGACAAGTTGCTACTAATTTACAGTGTAGAGAAATTAATGTCTTGATTTCCTATGATCTGTACGGAGTCAGGGTGGTTCATGTGCTATAGAAGAAAGCACGCGCGCACACACACACACACACACACACACACAAACAAACACACACACACTATCCATGGACAAAGACAATAAAAACAAATAGTAATTGGTCCATTTCCTATCACATTCAGTAAGCTTCATCAAAATCTGATTAAAATGAAAATTCTTGTTGCTCTTAATCAATGCAAATGCTAATACAGGATATAAAACATTTAGAAGGTCATTATAGAATTGATCTGCAGTAAGGCAAAAGTTTCCCTGCTTATTTATATACACTGATTAATTTCAACGGAAATGACTTAGAACCTAGTCTACACAAATGTTCACATTTTGTACTAAAATTACAAGTTAAAACGATTCCTTATAGGATAATATGAAATGTTACAAAAAGATCTAGGGTAAGAAGAGTTGCAGACTTATCTGTCTCTCTGCATTTTTTCTGAACTCATGATTTCATTGATTTTAAATGGGGTTGCTCAGGAGACTGTGCTTCAGATGGGAGGTTAATACCTCAGGCTAGACCAATAGCAGTACCAAAAGAAAATCACCCTTTCCCTAACAATGTTACTCCATTTGAGGTTTATCCATTTTAGAATATCCTTAGGTGAAGCAAGCCAAAACCAAAGTAATCTTGTTCTGAATTTGAGTGAATGCATTGCCTCTGACAGTATTGGATGCTGCAAGAAGGAACATGGAACATAGAATAATAAAGTTGATAGGAACTTCAGAGTTCTTCTGGTCCAAACTCTTGCTTGAGCAGGAGATCCTTTTGCTCTCACCATTAGGAAATTTATCCTTAGTCCTAGGTTCCTTCTTTCCTTGATTAGTTTCCAACCATTGTTTCTTGTCTTGCCTACAGGAGCTTTGGAAAATAGTTTGACACCACCACCACTTCATCTTTGTTAATAGATAAAAGGAAGAAGGAGTAATACAAAATAATTTATACCTTTAAATGTAAATCAGGGCAAAGCAATTTATAGTAGCCAAGCATAGGGAATGGGATATTGATTCCTATTATGATTTAATTCTACAGGGAAATATAGGATAAGAAATTATTGCTCTATTAACTATTTGTATTTATATTCTTTTACACTTGGGATATTTTCTTGTCCTATAATATAAAATGCCAACAAAAATATAAATGAAGATGATAATGTCAGTTCTATTATTAATATTTTCTTCTTTATAACGGAACTATACAAAATGTTTAGAAAAATACCTTCAGATACCAAGTGCAACAACTATCTTTGTTTTTATATATGCAGCTGTTTAGCTTCCCCTCTTGCCCCACTATTTATGTATTTAACCTATTATTTGGCATCTTTTCAAGAACAGATTGAATTGTTGGATTAATAGAATGATTTTTTTCTCTCCTTCCCCCATACATTGTTGTAATTTTATTATTTAATCCATTCCTTCAGGTCTATCTGAGTCATGATTATTGTTTATTACCTTTTCCCCTTTCTACACTTTTAACTAATCTCTTAATAAATAATTATTTTGGGTAATCATCACACTATCAACAAAAGTATTGTAGACAATGGAAGTAAGAGGTGAATACAGTTTTAAAGAAGCATTGTGTTTTTGTAAAGCATTGAGCAAAAAGTATGAAATAAAACCTATTTTAAATAGCAGAATGCCTCACTATTTTCATTCTATCATATGTAGGAAAAAATTACTATATACGCACACTTATTATAACATATAGAGTGTATACACACACATACAATAAACATACATACATACACACACACATGTGATAAGGGAGGAGAGCTTGTGGCTTAGTGGCTAATACAACTGCCTAACATGTAAAAACACCCCAGGTTCAAATCCCAGTAAAGGCATAGCTATCTGATGAGAGCTAAATAGCTTGAAATTGATCTATACTAGTCTCCCTTTATTTATTTAATGCAATGTACGTACACACACAGAGAGAGACACACAGACACACACACAGAGACATACATGTCTCAGAATCTACAGTACCACTTTGATGCTTCTCACACTTTTATTCTGTTCCCATGGACCAGTGAGTCAATCCGTCTATTTCAGTCCTTTCAAACCAACCCACCATGTTTAAGCATTAAATCTATACATGTTATACAGACCAGGCCTATTTGTCTCAAATTAAAAATCATTATTCTCCACTACCATTGCAAGTTGTCAAACTCCTTTGCTGGGCTAATGGGACTAGCCCAAAGCTGCCCAGTGAGTTTTCATATTTGAGGGTATATTTGAACTTGGGTCATGAGGGAGACTTAGTCCAATTCCTTAACTATTACACCATGTTGGCTCCACTAAAAGCAATTTATTAAAAAAAAAAAATCTTTATAGAAAATAATTTTGAAGCTTTGGGACCAATGTCTCATTTGGCATTTTTCATCCCATCAAAAGGGATGCTTCTTTGACTTTGTGCCATAAATTGATGCTGACTCATAGTAACCTCATAAGTAAAAAAAGGGCTAGAAGATGTAGATGGACTTTGTTACAGTGCCAGTGAATGCACTGGAAGACTTGAAAAATCTTTGGGATCATGAAGAAAATCTATTTCCTTATACTTTTCTTAGCATTAGAGGTCTTACACATACAAAATTCACTTTACTCTAACAAAATTAAAATGGATCATTTTCTTTTACTCAAACTGCAACAATTCAGACTTGAATTGAATCAGACTCTAATATGCCCAAATATAATAGGGCTTTGCTGTAGTGCCCATGGTCACTAAAAAATCCACATTAGCCCTTCTAATAATTAATTTAATTCATAATTTAATGAGCTTATATGCCATCCAATCCTGTAGGACTCCAGGCGGCTTACAAATACGAGATAAAATAAAAATAACAAATAGGGGATAAAAAACGAAAAACAGTTTAAAAAACACAACATACATTCGGCTTAGCTGGGGGCTGGATCTAATTTATAGATCAACAGCCCCAGGCCTGCCGGAACAGCCAGGTTTTGGTGGCTTTTTGGAAGGCCGCGAGAGTGAGGAGGGTCCGGATCTCTGCGGGCAGATCGTTCCACAGAGCCGGAGCAGCTACAGAAAAGGCTCTCCCCCGAGTAGTCTCCAGCCAGCATTGTCTAATATCTGTGGATGGTTGCTTGGGAAAAATATGTGAATACATAAGAACTTACTGCACTGTGGATTCTAGCCCTAGCCATTAAAAGAAAAAAAATGCAAATAGAAAAACCCCAAAGTGTTTAACTTGATGGGTAAATTTGTAGAAAATGACAGCTATGATTAATCTTCATGCAGTTGTAAAACAGAATGTGTTTCTCCGAATCACCTTGTATGGAATGTCTCAAATTCCATATGCATGAAATTCAGGGCTTCTGAAATAAGGAGTGCGTTTTGTAAATCAGACCCACAAGAAGAGTGATTGTAGCACTTTATAATAAACTCAGAATCTTTTTTTTCCCCTACCAGGTACTCTTTTTTCCACAAGAAAGTCCACAGTGACAGATTTCTGGTTGTCTTTCACAGCTAGGAGTTTCTTTGCAGTTTGTTATTGGCTTTTGCAACATTATTAAACTAATGAGAAATTCTTATGCATCCTGTAGGCAAAATTTTAAGAAAAGAAGAATAGAGTTTTAAAAATAAAAATATATAATGGGAGCTTTTTTCCACTGTTTGTGAAAAACGTTTCTTTTCAGACATCTGTTCCTGTTGTTCTATGTTCTATATTCATGAAGACAAATCATAGAACATTCTACAATTTTGCCCTTTCAACCACAACTGCCTGAATAAATCAATGCCTCCTTAATAATCATGACTGTTTTGTGAGTTCCTGGTTTTTTATACATCCTTTTAATGATATCAAGCCATGAAATGCTCCTGTTTTTCAGGTCTCATTCTTTCTGAGAAAAGAGAGTGCTCTTTAGAAATCTTTCAAAGAGAAGATAATTTCAGAAAAATCCTCCTGGCAGCAATGCGATGTTGGCCCATATAGTTATGAGGTGACAATATTAGAGCTTGCTATGGTTTGGAAAAGATAAAAGAGTGCAGGTTTATACATCTGCTAAAGAAAATGGATAGGGAGATATGCTCCTCAATATTTCATAGTACAAGAACCTAGGAGAATCCAATGAGGTTGATCAGGAAGAGATTTATTGCAAACAATAGGAAGTGCCTGATTCCAGCTGATGCAATGATGTTACAATGTAGAGAGCTTTGCTAAGTGATGAATCATAGTCATTATGATAATTAATTATAACAATGTGTCACCTTCAGAATTAGAAATAGTACTGCTTGAAAACAATAGCAGAAGTTCACATTATTCTCTATAAATTATATGTTTAGTACCTGTGAGAACAGGATTTAGAATAGATGTGTTCTGATTCAATCAAGATCATCTTAATTTTTCTTCTAGTATTCTTCTTTTGTCTTTGGATGTGGGGGATGCATACAAAGAATGAAAAGTAAAATAGCAGTTTCCTATCTTCCAATGTATACTTCTCCAATAATGATAACATTTTCTTCCCTAAATGTGGATAGTAGTCTGGTGGTAAATAACTTTATGTAAGCCTTCAAAAATGCAATGACAACTACCATTGCTACTTAAAAAGGCAATGCCATAAATACCGAAATCATGGTGGATTTTATTTTAAGTGTAGCAATTTTATTGTTGACATGGATTCTTCATTGCAGCAACTATCCTTACTAGAGAAATATACAAATGCATCTTTCCAGTTCACAATCTTTATTGCTTTTCAGTGTTTATATTCACTTATCTTTATTTTACCTAAAATTTCCTAATAGCTTGTTTGAAAATTTGTAGCTACAGCATTTGGCACAACAAGTCATTGGAGGATAATTGCATGAAAGATGGTAAACAAAATTAAAGTTGCATCATATAAGTTGTGGTAGAACGTTTAATGATTTTCAGTAATAGTATGCTTTCTAACACAAGGGGGGAAAAAGATTTTGCCCTTTACCCACATTAATGATAACCTCTACTTTAGATATAATGGCAACTATGTTTTCCTATTTCATAAATAAGGCAAAGTATACCTTGGACTTGCATATTGTACTATGCTTTTAACTCATTTTTATCCATTTGACAAGGAAATCGAATAGTTCTTTTTATTTGTCAACTAAAGACAATTTCACCTAAGCCAGGGGTGGGCTGCTACCGGTTCACTTGGGTTCGGGAGAACTCAAACCTAATGTTATGGCCGGTTTGGAAAACCTCTAAATCCCACCCCTCCCCTTCCAGGAGTCTCCAAATAGCCCATTTTGGATGTGAGGTAAGTGCAAGGCCCACGCAGAGGCTCAGGAAGGGGGAAAATGGACCTTCCAGAAATTCTGGGAGGCCAGAGCCCAGGGAGGAAGTTTTCGCCCTCCCAGAGGCTTGAGGAATGACTCCTAAGCCTGGAGAAGGCAAAAAAAAAAAAAACCCCTTCTGGTGTGGTGCAGGAGACCGGCTAGGTCACGGCCACCCAGCAACTGGGCAGAGAACCCATTGCTGAAATTTTTGAAGACCACCCCTGACCTAATGTTTACATCCATGGCAATTAAACCATTTAGTAAAAACAAGATAAGATAAAAAATAAAAAAGTATCCCTCTTATAAACAAACCAATTAAATTATATGGTTTATCGCTATAGTCTTATAGGAAACCATACAACTATAAAGGAAACTATATCAAGCTATCATCTAAGGTTTGTTTGTTTTGTTTATATTGAGATAGAGAAAAAGGATTAGGCAATATAGAGGAGGATGATATAAAGGAAACTTTTATTGTGATCATTTGAACATAAGTAGAATCAAAGTGATGAATAGGCCCACCTCAGAATGCCAACTTGATATGGAAAGTTTAAGTCCCAATTTGGTGTAGTACTTATGTCATAATGCAAGAAGCCGGGATATGGTTAATTCTAGTCCTGTCTTGGGTAAGGTGACCAGATTTTCAGATTGGTAAAGAGGGACACCATTGATGGGGGGGGGGGGGAAGAAGCTAGGCCGCGGCAGTTAGTGCCAGCCCGCGGCCTCGCTAGGGACGTCTGGTCACCTTAATTATACATATCCTCTCTCTATATATATCCATCCATCCGTCTGTCTGTCTATCTGCCTGCCTATCTGTCTATCTAGTTATGGTATCCCTTTCCCTCTCTCCCTCTCTCCCTCTCTCTCCGTCCATCTATCTGCCTGCCTACATATCTCTCTCTCTTTCTCTCTATCCATCCATCTATCTGCCTGCCTATCTGTCTATCTAGTTATGGTATCTCTCTCTCGCCCTCTCTCCCTCTCCCTCCCTCATCTCATTATCATCTATCTCAGTGTTTCTCCACCTTGAAGACTTGAAAGTATGTGGACTTCAACTCCCAGAATTCTGGGAGTTGAAGTCCACACACTTTCAAGTCTCCAAGGTGGAGAAACACTGATCTATCTAATTAATATAATTATTTCTCCCTCTCTTTTTCACTCTCTCTCTCTCCCACGCACACACGCAAATGCATAGGGCAGCCCACCTCACACACAGGTAACGCCGGGCGGCTTACAACATTATGATGCACACCCAAAGCGAATAGAGTCAGGTGCCTGTGATCCCAAACAAAACTCTTCTTGGTGGCGTCACTCTATGGGCTTTCACTTTCACTTGTGCCCCCCCCCCAACCTTTCCAAAGCCAAGCTTCATCCGATTCTAACCAATCCCAGCGCCTCTCGCATCTCTCCTTTGCAAGCGTCACCCTGTGCAGAGGGCTGGGATGGGAGCTGGAGTCCGATGCCACTGGCGATCTGGGGCTGCTGTAAGCAGGCGTGGGGCTTCGGGGGAGGGGGGATGCGCAAAGCCCCCTCCCCTAATGCTTCCGGCTCTTCTAAAGAAGAGGGTGGGGGTGGGGGCTTGTGCAGAAAGGAATCTCTCCTCCCTGCACGCACCCCACTGATGCCCACATCAGAGCTTGGGCAGGATTCAGGCGAAGGAAAGGACTTTTCTTTCGCCGGATCAGAGCTCGGGTGAGTGAAAGCAAGTATTTTAATCAGTGGGCTGTGCGCAGGGACAAATATCTCCTCTCCTCCCTGCATGCATCCCACTGATTAAAGTGCTTCCTCTGGCCCGCCCGATCTCTGCGGTGGGCGAAAGGGAGCTGGGAGGACAGGAGAGATTCCTCCCTGCACGCATCCCACTGAAAGTGCTTTAATCAGTGGGGTGCGTGCTGGGAGGAATCTCTCCTCCCTGCATGCACCCCACTGATGCCCGCATCAGAGCTCGGGCGGGATTCAGGCGAAGGAAAGGACTTTTCTTTCACCGGCATCAGAGCTTGGGTGAGCAAAAGCAAGTATTTTAATCAGTGGGCTGCGTGCAGGGACGAATATCTCTTCTCCTCCCTGCACGCATCCCACTGATTAAAGTGCTTCCTCTGGCCCGCCCGATCTCTGCTGCGGATAAAAGGGAGCTGGAGGACAGGAGAGATTCCTCCCAGCATGCACCCCACTGAAAGCGTGTGGATCGGCGGGGGAGCGAGCAACAGCTGATGGGCTGGGGAGCAGGACTTTTTGAAAACTGCGCGGGGCATGGGACACATTGTACAAAATCGTGCCTGTCACACTGAAAGCAGGACGTCTGGTCACCTTAGTCTTGGGCATAAAGCCAACTGTAAAAGTGGCCTTGGGCTGCCATTTTTCCTCAATCCTAGGAGTCAATGGCAAACGATTTCTGAAAAACCATTTTTGAAGGAGACAATGGCAGACCATTTCTGAAAAACCTTGCCAAAAAACTGTAGGGATTTGTCCAGGCAGTTTCCAAGAATTAAATATGATTTAACAGGAAAAAAAATGGAATAGGTAGTGATCCAGTTAGGTTACGCAAGAGTGTCAGATTTTCTCTTTGTATCTTGATTAAGGCTTTTCTGATAATTATTTATTAAATGTATATAGCTGCCTATCTCATATATGTAAATATGGGTAAATCTGGTGGTACACATAATTTTAAAAAGCTCTAATTATATGAACTATAATATTATTCTATATTACTCTTTTAGCTTGTGATTTACATTTGTCCTCCTCTTTTACTTTTAAGCAGTATGTTAATTATTTCATTCTCTACTGGTCTTTGACTGAAATAAATGGTGACTGACTGACAGGTTACATAATTTAATAGTTACGAAATATTAAGATCTTTCTAAGAATGAAAAGTTTTTTAAGTGTCCTCTTTTGTTCAACCTGCAGCTAAAACACAATCTAGGTTTTTAACTATGTTCACTTTTTTGTATCTGTAAATACATTCCTGAAGTCTAGAGAAAACATTTTTCATCAGAGAAATTAATATTAGGCATATTCTGATCCTGAAACTACTCAGGGAAGCCCTTAATGCTTAGGGATTATTATTAACCCTGTAGCTGGCCTGCTGTTATATAAAATAAATCCATTGTATAATCCACTGCTGTTCCACAAGTGGTGATTGAAGCAACTATAGAAAATCATGTTTCTTAGAGTTTGCCTCCATGGTATGACTGTTAGCAACTAGAGTTTGGAAAAAAAACATTGTAATGTATATGGATTGTTGGCCTCAGAAATATCTGTATCCACATCTATCCTAAGATGAAGAAGTTACAAATCAATTTTGACTGAGTTGTATTGACCATGTAATCAAGTAGTGTCATGATATATCTTGTACAACATTATTGCATGCATATCAAAATAAACAAGCAAAGGCTATACACAGACTTAATTACAGAGCTTTTAAATATGCACACTAAAATATCATATAGAAAAGATGAGATAAAAGGAAATTGTGGACAAGAAAGTCCTTTCTCAATTTACAAATTATTTTAATGGATATCTTGCTAGAATATAGCTGATCAACAGCTAAATAACATTTCTTTCATTTAACCTTGTAGCCATGGACTATTCTTAACAGTTCATGCAGACTGCAAATTAAGGAAGTTTATGTAACTACAATGTCTTTTTTTTTAACCTAAGAATGAAACATTGTAGGAGAGATTATATCTCACTGGAAATTAAAATGGAAAGAACATGCTTAATTCAGTTACAGTAACAGATTTTTGCTAAGCACACATATTCTTGTTTACTTATAGTGTGTAGAAAGAATTTTGATATAAGTTTCCTTTCAAACACAAATCAGTGCATATCATTTGACCTCATGATTGAGTTGACCATGCAATAGGAAAGATTGAAACTATCATTCTACTTCTGATTCATACTTGGCTCAACCTAATTCCAATTCATGGTTGGTGCAAACTAATCCGAGGCAGGTTAACTGACAGATTGCTCAAGCATTAGTTGTAGTCCACTTAAAGTTTATGATATTTTAATCTCTTAAAGTAATACTGAGCCGTAGTTTCAGAATACAGGCTATGTATCACCTTATGTTACGAGTGAATGGTGATCTGCTTCCACCAAAAGTGAGTAGATTCATTCAATAATTTGATTTGAATGAAATACAAGCATGATATCAAGTATGACATATTTAATAATGCTTTATTCTTTGCTATTGAATACTTTGGTTAATTTTTTTTGAAAGAGGTCTGGGAGGTTTGAACCAAAGCTTTGAAGAACTAATTTTGAAAGAAAGAACTGGTGTACAGATACTCAATATCATCTGGTTTGTTTTAAGGTTTTACATATGGTCATGAAAATATTGCTAATATTTAAGGATCATGGATCAATATCTATTTTACCTTGAATTACCTTGTAAGTGTTTAGAAACCGTTCAATACAAGTGTTTAAATTATACATTCATTGTCAACTATAACCAAATCTGAGTTTAGGAAACACATATCCAGTTTCAACAAGGCTGGTAGAAACTATCCTGGGAGAGCTGGACTTAATGTATTCAGTGTAATTTAGAAGTATTGTCACTTTTATCGACTGAATGGATTGCACAATGAAACACAAAGTGCTCAAAACAAACTGATACAGGGTGGGAAAAAGACCATCCTTAGAGAAGTTAAGCTTCAAAATAAGTTGGAACATTAACAGACTTAATTGGAAGTGAGTGAGTATTATTGCTATAATGTTCATTTCCGTTCCTTGAGTAATCGTTTCTGTACCTGCATATTCTTTCCTGCCTGAGTGCAACATGCAGATACCGTGATTTCTTTTAGAATGGGATTTTCAAAATTCTATGACTGCTTTACATGCAAATTAACAGGAAAAAAAGTAATCTTGCTGGCTGAGTATAGATTGAAAATACATTCATGCTTAACAAAAGGCAGTTATTAGCTAGCTGAATAGAAATGGAAATTGAATAGAAAGTGAAATAGAAAGTGTTAGAGACACTGAAAGGACTGTGGAGTGATAAAGATACTTTTATTCATTACTACATTCATTTTGTGAAACAACAACAACATAAGGAGGAGACGACAGTGGATAATATCTTTAATAAGGCCTGACTTACAATAGGTTATGAAACAGAGTTTTCATTATGTTCTCCAAACGCCTATAAGCAACTAATTAAAGCTGCAGGATTGGAAAACAAAATGGTGACTAGTTCACATGTACAAAATTTCCAGCAAAAGAAACTATTCCTTTAGAGAAACATAAAGTCACTAAGAGGACAGGCTTTCAAGAAAATAAAGAAGTACACTTGTCAGATAACTCTTGGATGTCATGATTTTATTCATTTATGTCTTTGATTTCTATGGCTGCCCAATCACTAAGCAACTCAAGGTGACAATAATTCCACTTATAACAATCAACATTCAGTTAGGGTAGCAAAGAAGCCAGACTTGCTGATCAGAATCATAAAGAAAGTATTTCTTTAACTGTTTTTTTTTCTAGAAGTTGCCTCTTCTTTTCACCAACCCTGCTCTAGCTTAAGCTAACCTATTCACATAAAAGGAATGTTCTAAAAATAGAAGCATCCATGTGGTAATAATGATGCAAAATCTGCCCCTTTTCTACTAGAGCCATATATTTCTATGGATGAACAAAAGGGGTGGGCTTGCATCATAGAGACAAAATGCTGCTGTTATCATTTGGAGAAGAAACATCTCTCAATAAATAAGGTATGCCCTTATTTGTGTTTCAGTGTGAGGCATGGAGATTTGATGGAATGTAATCTTATTATCTTTTATGTCACAGAGTAATGCACTCTATATCATTCCTCTAAAAACAATCAAATGGTCTCCTCAAAAGTCACATCTCTTGTGAAGAGCCCATGAATTAAAGAGTTCCTAAAAGTAGAGATAGTCCATTTGTTAGCTTGTGGTGAATGTAGCTTTCCTCCTAAGTCTTGGGACTGTAAATGCCAAATTCCACAAAAGGAACAGACAGAAGCCGAGGATCCACTCAGTCCAAATTTTATCTCAAAGTTAGACTCTTTGCTCCTCGAAAATGAAATTCTTTATTCTTTAAAGAAAAAATAAAATGCAGAAAAGTATGCTTCCTCTTGGAAATAATCTGGATAGCTTGATGAATATATACTATCGTATATAGTATATCTTTCAGTTGGAGCTGACACCATTCAAATAAATGTGTCAGCAGACATATTTTAGAGGGAATCTGATGAAACAATGTGTATGCCTACTTATTTAGGATATATTGCTTAAGTAACAGTTTCTATTCCCTTCCATTAAGAATAGCAATAGCAATAGCACTTAGACTTATATGCCACTTCATAGTGCTTTACAACCCTCTTTAATCAATCAAAGGGACATGATGGCTTGGTGGTTTAGCTTGTTGATAAGAAAGGTTGGCAGTTTGGTGGTTCAAATCCCTAGTGCCACGTAATGGAGTGAACTCCCGTTACTTCTGCCAACTTCTGCCAACATAGCAGTTTGAAAGAATGTAAAAAATGCAAGTAAAAAAATAGAAACTGCTTTTGGTAGGAAGGTAACAGCATTCCCCACACCTTCAGAGTTTAATCATGCCAGCCACATGACCACGGAGATGTCTTCTGACAGTGCTGGCTCTTTGGCTTTGAAACAGAGATGAGCACCGCTGCCTAGAGTCGGGAACGATTAGCACCTATGAGCAAGGTGAACCTTTACCTTTACCTAATCAATTGACAGAATGAGCCTATTGCCTACAACAATCTGGGTCCTCATTTTACGATCTCAGAAGGATGGCAGGTTGACTCATCTTGAGCTGTTCAGAATGTAGATAATGTTACCATTGAAGAAAGGATTTTCACAAACAGCCTGAATTGCATAAGGATATTTTTCCAGTTTTCTTTTTGTAAAACTCCAGAGATGCTTAGATATTTTCTAATTTTCAGAGAAACATAAGATTACTGAAGAGCATGACATATTGCTTCTACTAAAACTAACAGCAACAAGGAATGAGCAACTTCAATACATCTGGAAATTTAAGTTGATTTTAAAGTTTAATTAAGCTCTGGTAGAATTATAACAACTATCTCAGCCTCATTGCAGCTGCCATTATTGAAGGGATTCATGAATTTTATGAGCAACCAGTTACCAATATGTTAATAGTATTCAAAATGACTACAGAAACATGATAGACGTTTCTTCCCATTATAAGTCTGCAAATCAACTCATTGTGCTCTTTTTACAAAATGAAAATATCTATCAACAGCCAAAAGGAAGGGAAAATCTCTTTTGTATTTCTTTAAAGGCATTAGCAATATCTATTCTAAATAAGTATTTTTAGCAAAGTAAAATCATATCCATTTCTGATCAGATTCAGATGGAGTTTATGAGTCAGATGAACCTAGTTTTACTATCAAATTTATTAGACTCTAACATATAGCTTCCAATTCCAAACACAAGTTGAACAAAAGAAATTCTAAGAAGCTTCCATATTTCGATTAAAAACAATTTCAACCACAACAACTATTAGTAATAATGGAAGTCAAATGAAAGCTGAAAGTGAACCCCCTAGCAACAGTCCTAGTGACAACCAAGAAACAAATCCCATCTAATATTGGAGAATGGATCACAACTTACTCATCCTGTCCCTGGGTCTGTTAGAAGAAGCAGATCTTTATAGATTTGCAAAAGCATTGCCAAGTCACGACAGTTGGAATTTCTGGGAGAATGTTTCCCTCCTTCCCATAAGATAGATACAGTCAAAGAGATGGTCCATGCATGTGATAGTTCCTTTAAGGTGGCACTACTTTAGATATGGGACCATTCCCACTAAATAATATTATTATACAAATGTTGGCACAGAATATATTGCAAACTACAACTAGCCAATCAAGGAGCTGGAGAATTTTTCCCTCTACGCTGAGATTCACAGATGACTTGATAAGATTACAAAATAGATTATGAATGAAGGCAAACATATGTGTCCCAGGATAATGTTGCAGATCCAAACTTGGTCAATTACTGGAACCAGATGTTTAGTCTTCTGAGCTTTCAGACTCATGCTGGAGCATATCCTCAGGGAACTTCTGTCTAACAGAATATGGTATTCCGTTAGAGACAAGTTTCCCCAAAATGATCTCCAGCACAAATACAAAAACATGGAAGAGTAAACCTCTGGTTCTGGTGATCAACCCAGACTGAATCCTGCAACAATATAGTTTACTTACATAATCTTATTGTAACCAAGCTGCATTCATTCATTACAGGGACAAACAAGCTTGGGAAGACTGATCTAGTATACTATACATCTTCATGCAGACCTCATGTTTTCCTGATATAATGCTGAAGATAAAAGAAAACACTTTAGTATGTTCATGGAAGATCACCAAGAAACCTCATATCTAAATAAAGTTGCATGACAAATTAATGCAATTATTTGTCTATTATTAGTCTGGAAGTATATTTCATTGCATTGGCACGATCATTTCTATGCTTTGAACAAACTGGATGATCACCTTTAGTTGTCTAGGGATCACTTTAAAAAGGACATCATAACAAGAACTATCTTGCTTCCAAAAAAGTGAACCAGCTGCTAATTACACCATGCAGGAACAATTCTATTCAAAATCCTCCTTCCTGCTTGGATAACCATACTACCATGTGCATAATTATACTAAATTTTGTTGATAACATGAGAAAACAGGAACTCAACCATGACCCATGAATCCCGCTGGGAGAAATCTTGTGTAGTCAAGCTAGAATTTGTCCTTCTCCTGACAAACATAACAAACAAACAAATAATTGTAGAGAGACAGACAGTGGTTGCACTCATTATCAAAACAGATTTGTAATTTATCCCCAGACAGGCCATTACTAAAATATATAATTCTGGTCTGGTCATTCTAGCATCAATTAGTACTTTTAATAAGAAAATAGCATCCATCAGGAAATGTGTTTTCAAGTTGCATAAAAATGAACATACCTGTTTGTAATGTTCACACAAAAGTAATATTGTTAAGATTATATCTGTAATTAAATGCTGAAAGAGACTTATGTTTTATCCACTATTACGTTGGGTCACTCAGGTGTATGGTTTAAATGGCAAGAGAATTCATGGGAAGGGATGGAAAACTTTACAAACCAAAATATACCCCAAACTCCTGAGGTTAGAAAAACAAATTCTGGAAAATGGAGGATGCTGGCTGGAGAGGTGGACATTCAAAGTGACAGCATGTAAAGCACTTGGTGTAAAGCAATTAGTCCAGCAACTGGCAAGCATTTAAAAGTCTTTAAACAAAAGATTTCAGTGGAGCAACTCTATCTCCATAGAAGACCCTGATGATTTTGAGCCAGACATTTGGCCACATTTGGTTGCAATAGCTACTTTAGTGATTGGAAGAATGAGCACTCATGAAAGTCAAGGCAAGAATATTCTATTTCATTAAAGATTTGTAACAATGGAACTTTGTATAACTTTGTGTTATAACTCACAAAAAAACTCTGGCTTCTCTTCTAAAAAGTGCCTAATGGAAACCATGAGCTGGTTTTATTATATAGATGTTATTATATATAACATAATATGGTAATTTTATTAAAAGCTAATGCAAACTAGTACAAAATTAAAAAGAAATTAAGAAGAAAGTTAAAAGTGCAAGAAAGTGGGGAAAAGATGCAAAGATGTGGCTTCTGATCTTTAGAGCAATTATAAGTATACTTATAATTTTTTCTTTCTCTCTAAAGTTACATGCCTTTTTCTAAAATCTATCAAAACCATAAATTATAAGTTCATTTTTTCACATTTTCTGCAAAAAGTCCTTCAGGGCTTTCCATTCAGAAATAAACATAGATTTTCTCTAATCAGTGAATTTGGCCATCTCAAGTGAATTCCATTCCATTTTCACCGACCATTTCTCTATTGTAGACATTTCTGAGCCTTTCCATCTCTCTGTATAAACTAATCTCATTATTGCAGATATCATAAACAAAACTAACATTCCATGCCCCCCCCCTTGTCAGACAAAAAGCAAAGCCTTCTGGTCTTAATATATTAATCTTTAAAATTCTCTGAATCCATGTACACAGTCAATAAGCAGGCCAAAATAATTCTTCTTGGTTACATTTCCAACAAACATTTGAAGTGCCTTTATATATTCTAGGCTAGTGCTGTCAAACTCCTGGCCTGCAGGCTGGTTGCATCACGTGCTGGCCACGCCCATTTAGCAAAGGGGGAAAAAGTCCTGATATATCATGTGACACTGCAATGACAATGTGAGTTTGACACCCCTGTTCTAGGCAATCTCTCTGGAGACATATACCAATGGTATAAAATTTTATAAAAATTCTGTTTTAGATGATAGCATAGTGACTAGTGATGGCAAACTTTTTTCTTATGGCATACTATTGTGTGCATTGGGTGCTATTGCTATCGTGTGCACCCGCTTGCTATCACACACACCATTGCCCATACCAATTTAATCCTCCCAGCCCACCTGCACATGCTCGCATGACCCCCCTGCTCATGTGTGCACAACCCACCAGGTTTTGGAGGTTTTCCTGAACCCTGGAGAGGGTGAAACCGGCATCTCCCAGCTCCCTGGAGACCCTCTGGAATTGTTTACAAACTTCTTGTTGGCTTGTTGGGGCCATTTTTCACCCTCCCCAGGCTTCAGGAAAAATGAAAAATGTCCCTAACTGGACAACTGGAAGTTTGAAAATCATCCATTTCTAGCTTCCAGAGGGCCTCTGGAAGGCTGGGGGATGCTATTTTTGCTCTCCCAAGGCTTTAGGAAAGCCTTCAGAGGCTTGGGAGGGTGAAAAACAGCCCCAACGGGCCAACTGGAAGTCCAGTTGGTTCATTGGGGTTGTTTTTCACCCTCCCCAGCCCCTGGCCCTCTAAAGGCTGAAAATCAGCTGGCCAGCACATGCATGTGTGCTGGAGCTGACAACTGATGTGCCAGCAAATATGGCTCTGCATGCCACCTGTGGCATGAGTCCCATAGGTTCGCCATCATGACCATAGTGTAAATTTCAGTTCTTTCAACCACATAGTTTCCCATTGTTTCATTTGCATACTACACATTTTTTTAACCTACTTTACCATATATATTTTCACTTGTCTGTTAAATCCATCCATTCTCAGTTTCCCTTGCACTCAGTGTCAGCAATGTGGTGTCAATGACAAAAAGAGAATCATGGCAACATTACCAGCTGTAGCAAGTGACATTGCATTCCTATATATACACAGGCACACCTGTTGTTTCACCATTCTGACAAAACTGTCAGGTTCAGGTGACACAATTGGATGCAATTATCGTCTGGTATCAATAAATATTCACTTTGTTGTTATAATGCAGCAAGAGCTATGCCACAACAATCTTCCCTAGCTTTTATGATCTTTACAAAACAAAGAAGCTTACTAAAGCAAGCAGGAAAAGAGACATGGGAGTACCTAACTAAAGCCAGCTGCTCATAAAATGGTCCAATGTATCATAGCATTTGATTACCCGAGGCTCTCTTAAATGAAAATAGAAACAAAGAGTAAGGTTTGGAGATATCTAAGCTAGCACAGTGGAAGTAAAATGGCTGCAGCTTTGTCCCAGGAAAAGCTGAATGTCACTTCAATAGACCTTACATAGCCTCTAGATAATTGTCATTCAAATAATAATGATACAATCCTTTTCATAGCAGCCTCATTTTCTGAAACATGAAGTGGGCTTAATGTATTCGTATTGAGTTTCTGACCGTTTCCTAAGAAATGGATTGTTGAAGTCAGTATCTGTAATAAAGAAAACTCTACTTTGAATTCTTGGAGGACAGGAAGTGATACAAAATTCATAAAGCATCTTGCTGGCAACTCATCCATTTTCTGAAGGGGGCAAACCACTGGGAGGTACTCACCTTTCTCTCAAACCTTTCCAGAAGCAAGATAAAAGTGTTGGACATCGAAGCTGTGGCTTTTATACAGACCTCCCTCCAGACTCTGGAAAATACATCGCACTAGGTTTTTTTTAATCTGTAGGTACTTTTAACAGAAGTACAGGCTGTCCCTTTTGACCGGAGATGATGAAATCAAAGCTTAGATTCAGAAAGCTTTGATTAACAATTAAATGCATTTTGCTGAGAGAGAATAACCAGTGCTTTGAAGTCTTAAAGCATCAAATGGCATGGAAATTAGCATACAACCACTCACTGCTTTTCACCAATTTTCTTCTCTCTTATTACCTCTATTATATATCTATAGTGTGTTTTTTCTTACAGGGGACCTCAATACATACTGTAAAACCATTGATGGAAATTTCACTTGGGCACTTGTGAATTATTTTGAACATTAGAGGAAGAGGGGGAGGGATTATGTTTATTTACAAACATGAACATTTAAAATTGATCTGTCAACCAATACAATCAATGGCAGTGCTTTAGTGACTAAGCCACTTATGTGCAGATACTAGGTGTTATATCTGCCAATCTCTCTATTGTTGTTGTTGTTGTTGTTGTTGTTGTCTTTGTGCTCATTTTTCTCTTCAATTTTTAGGACTCTAGCCTCCACTTTATCCAATTGAAATTCTCCATCATATTTTGTTGTTATATGCTCTATGTTTTCCAGTTTCTCCTCAATTGCCTCTGATCCTTCTAATATTTTTTGAATTTCAAACATTATCTCTTGCAATATTAAAGTTTCTTTTTGATGTTGATATTGTGCCATTATTTCAACTGGTAAACACTGTCATTCTGGCTTTCAAAGCTTTTTATTAGATTAACCACAAATTCATTTATAATCTCTCACAGTAAGACCTTGTTTTCACTTTTCTCCAGCTGGCAATACAGTTCAAAAGAACACCTGCATAAACACTCCGTGCTCTTCTTATCACTCTCTGTAAACAAGCTGCAAGGTCTTAAAGTGCAAAATTGAAATGATCAAAGAGAAAAGTGAAAGTACAATGTTTCCAAGACTCAAACCTCCAGCCTCCAAGTGGCAGTGTTGCTTCCTTTCCCCCTAATGTTACAAGCCTTTTTGTACTCCTTTGATATCTTTTTTTCTATTCCAGGTTTAAAATAAGTAAAATTCTTAAATGAGACAAAATAGAAAAAAGAAAAAAACTCATATAGAAATGAAAAAAAGAATTTTAATTCATAGGTTACATAAATGAAAAGTAGTAGAAGAAAAGCTAATCCGTTCACTTTAAAAAGCTTTGCACAAATTCCATCCATAAAATGGCATTTAAAAAGAAAGATAACACACTTTCCAATGCAATCCAATGTAGCTTAATTTTGCCGCTTATTTCTTTTGTTCTAAAATTTAATTTAGCTTTAAGGATTTGGGGGCAATCTCTTTGAAAACAGTAAAATTTCCTTACCAGCTGTACACACTTTCTCTTTCTGATTCCTTCCATTCCGGAGCTGTCCCAACTTCATCAGCTTGTGGCTGCGCTTTTGGCGCTGGCTAGAAAAACTTCTCTTGGATCAGTCAGGAACTTTGCGGGCTCCCTGAGATCAGCAAGACGTATTCTTCCTGATCATCATCTCTGCAGGATGGTTTAAGTCCATACAGACCATCCAGCGGCATCAACTGCAATCTCGGGACTTCAAGATCGCAGGTCGTGTCATCGCGACATCAATCCTCCTTTTCAGACAGATAATATTTAATGATGATATTGTCACCTGTAAAGTTGAATACAAAGAATTCTCCAAGTTTTGGGGTTTAAATTTCTCAAGAAATCCATGTGGCTATTCAAATTATAGTGCAGTTATTTTTTCAAGTTAACTTCTTGCTTCCAACCAGGAGTTAAATAAGATGTTATTTATCATATTTATCAAAGTCTGTCTTTTATATAGAATAGCCTATTTATCAAGACTATGGCAGTCAAATACAGTATATCAGAAACATAGCCAAACATACCTTTAGCCAGACACATTATTATGCATATTTTAGGTTATAAGCTTGTATACTAAGTTCTTTATAAATGTAAAATGTATATAATACCTTATGTAATAAATATAATCCATCCATGAATATGTGTGTGTCTGTTTTCCCTGATACAAAGAACAAATCAAAATGCAAATTTATGCATATCTATTCAGATGTAAATCCCTGACTTCGGTGGAGGTTATTTCCAGGTAAGAGTTTGTGATTGTAGGCTAGACTGTGATTCTGCCCCCACTTAAATGGAAATTAATCCCATTGAGATCAGTTGGGCTTCCTTCTAAATAGGTATATATAGAATGGTGCCGTTAAAGGAAATAGAATCTTTATCTAAATTCTCACTTCTGAGCTGTTGAAATCCCTATGCTGCAGGGCATAACTATATGTGTGCATAATTATAGAACAGTTTCCTTGGAATACTAAATGTTAGGTAGATATTCAGGAAGGAAGTTTCAGAATGTTTTTACCTCCCTTCTTTAACTATATGTTATATCAAGAAACGCTGCTAATATACATAATCGTATTAGTCTTTTCCATTTTTTCCTTTCAAAAATTGTATGTTCTTATTATAGGAACATGTGGCAATTCTTGTGTAGGTCACAAATCACATGAGAACCACTGACTAAATTTCAGTTTGAAGCTGAACAGCCAATTCTGTTGAGAAAATAAAATGATTTGCTACAATCAGATAGTAACCTTTTAGCTAAAAATGCATTTAAAAGAAAAGGAACATGCAATTTCTGATCCATTTAACATAAAAAGTATTTTTTCTATGTCAAATTACAGGTATTTATAGGAAACAGATTGACAACAAACTTACTCTCCTTCATGGTTGAACTTGCTGCATCACGTGATGTTTCACAATGTTTATCTCCTGTCATTGAAGAAAATACAAGTTCAGCAACAGAGTGGTCAATGCCTGGAATGCTCTACCCAACTCCGTTGTTACAGCCTCAAATCATCACAGCTTCAGTCTCAAACTGTCTACCGTGGACCTCACCCCCATTCTTAAGAGGTTTGTAAAGAGAGTGTGCACAAGCGCACCAGCATCCCTAACGTCCCTGTTTTACTGTCCCTAATTATCTGTATTTACTTCCTTTGCTGATGTTTATGTTCATATCTATACTTGTTATCTTGTACATGTTTGACAAACAAATGAATAAAATAAATAAATACCATCTTACCAGGAGCCCTCAATTCTATCTCAGGTTCTGCTAAGTATCACTGGTCATTATATTCATTGTTTCAAGAATTATATACTTCTGCAAAACATTTAAGAAAATAACAATTGATGCCACAATTGCCTGTCCCAAAGATGCTTTTTCAAGAGGCAACTGGATCTTGCAAAACAACCATCTTATTAGCTCCTCTAAATGGCAACACCACCCATCACAACAACAATTCACAGGATTTCAACTGCAAGGTTTTGAGATTTAGGTGAGACCATGGGTTTCTATGGTATGACTTTTGTTTTCACCTGCTTTCCAACAACCAAAGTTGTCATGGTAATGAAAAAAAAAGAATTAACCAGAAAGCCCATTTGCTTCTTGAAAAAGCACCTTTGGGACAACCATGAACAAAATGACTGAGAATCTCTATAGACACAATTGCCTCTGTTTATAAGATATCAGTTGGATGAAATGGCAACATAGTCCTAGTGTTAGAAGGGTAGGAAGCTTCTATGGGTCAATACTCTTTAAGTGTGTCTATCATTTAAGGGTCCACCTTGATCTTCTCCAATATTTAAGTAGAATTGATTTTCTTTTCACACTAAAGCCACTGGGGAAATAAAATGGTCAATCTCAGAAATGTGAATTATGAGTCCATTCTTTCCTCTATTTGCTTTCTGCAATTAAAATCAGTTCAGAAATTGTAGAAGAGCTAGATGGTGTCTTTGATTTGTAGCTCTGGGATTATCCATTGGGAAGTATCTCTAAACATATTTTATAGCTTAATAAGCAGATCTTGCTTTATGATAGAGGTCTTTCTTTAAATTCCAAGAAATGTACCAAGAAATCCTAGTTTATTTTACACATACACGCTATATGTTTAAAGTGACTACAAAAAGGATTTTTCTTTTTTTTCAGTTGAGATGTCAAAACTGTCCAAAGTTTAAAAACAAACTGTCCAGTATTAATAGCATGTTACAGTTCCAGAACACCAATGATTGAATCTTTATGGAAATCTCAAATGTGTTCATTGAACGGCAAATGCATGGTTCTTTTGAAATTTTTGTGGGAATCTGTGCTAAGTATTTCTACAGCTGGAAATATTAGATTTTCTTAAAATTTGCTGCTCTTTGAAATGCATCGCTTCAACCCACAGTCCCTGAAAGCTTTAATAAAATTCATTGTTTCTGATAATACAATTGCCTTTGTGTGTTCTTTGAAAGTTCTTCTTTGCTCAGTTTTTGCTACTCAGTTCCTGCCATTTTGTAAATGTAGGAGATGAAAGAACAAATTTTGAATTAATAGACATGTAAAGTGCATAATGGAAAGTAGGCATGCCTTCATAGACATTATTTAGTTTTTACATCTTTTATTGCTTGAAATGACCATTAAACGCTGTAAAATAGAAGGTGATGTTATTTGCTCAGGTTAGTTTACCCATACCATTTGTTTCTAGGCAACACCCAACATGCTATTTTTTTCTTTATTTGATTGATTTCTACCTTTTTTATTGACAGAATAAAAAAGACCATTAAAATAAAAGACAACTATTCTAGGGAGGTAAAATGAATAAAATGCACCACAGTTTGCAGATATATTACTCAAAAAGATGCAGTTGCTTAGGGCCACATAGCTATCTAGCCAAGACCCTGCAATTAAAAAAAAAGCTCTTAAGTTCTCTCCTGAAAGCCAACAGACATAGGTCATATGGACTTCTGGGGGTGGGCGTGGAACGGGGACAGTGGTAATACTCATAAAGGCATCAACGACAATAGAAAGGCTTTTAGATCTCATAAATTGACTTTATTTTATTGATAGGGCTCAGAGCAGAGTGACACTGTCATATCTTCTAGGATGTGTGGAAACAATTAAAAAGAGGAAATCCCACAAATACCTACAGTATTTTTGGGAGTATATGACGCAGCTTTTTTTTAAAAGAAGAGGGTGAAAATGTGGGTGCGTCATATATACTGAATACAGCATTTTTGGCCTACACAAACTCCACCCACTTTGTACAAATGGACATGCAGAGGGTTTGGGAGGCCCTTAAAGTGTTCCTGGGGGCTTGGGAGGGCAAAATGAGCAAAAAACAGGATGATTTTGTTTGTTTTTGCCTTCTCAGCCCCCAGGAACCTTCTACATGCCTCCCAAAGCCTCTGTGTGCCCCCCCTTTTTTTGCAAAAAATGAAGCATGCAGAGGGTTTGGGAGACCTGCAGAGTGCAAGCACTTTTTTGTTTCATTTACCTTTTCAACATCATGGTGCGTCTTATATTCCTGTGCGTCTTATAGTCCAAAAAATACGGTATGTCCTATGTCATGATGAGCTTTACAGATGACCAATAGCACTTTGAATTTTATTTGTAAGCCATTTGATAAGTAGTAAAGTTCACAAAATAATATTATGCAACCATACTAAGGTACACCCACTTCACTTCATATTTTGGGCCAGTTGTAGCTTCAGAATGTCTTTCAAGGACAGTCTGTAATAAAACAAATTGAGGGAATCTGCTCATGAGGTGACTGAGATATGACTGACCATAAGAAGGGTCTCCCAGCCTAGGAATAGTCAGAATTTTAAAGCTCTATTCAATATGTTGTTGTAAATTCTGGTAATAGCAACACATTTTCATTATTGACATACTTACATTTTGATGTTTTCCCTTCTATGAGATATGAATTTGTACTGTAATGGCATGAATAAGATTGAAAACCCTATGCCTCAAATTAAAGTGCAAGGCTTCAAACCCACATGTCTGCCATTTTCCTTAAATGGGACTAAGGGAAAAAATAATGAGTAACAGTGGCCAAAGTGACTCATGTTTTTTTCCCCATCATCCATCTGGATACTACAATGCATTTTACATGCCTGCCTTTAAAATTGTCACACAGAAACCTTTCCCTGCTCCAAACTGCATTAGCCCAGTTGTTGACAAACAGTCACACAACAGTTGAATTGGGAATGCTGCACTGATTACCAATGATTTCAGGAGAAAATTCAATAGTTTTGAATTGTTATATCATACATGGTTCTACCTTGATTGGTTCCTCCAAACAATTCCAGCCTGTTCTGTCTTTTTTACTGATCAAAGAAAAAAAATTGCATGAAAGAGTATATGTTCTACTGCTTGCTTTATTGAAAGAATAGATGAAGTAACTCCATTGAGTTTGCAAGAATTCTGACATAGCAGTAGCGCAAGATCTAGATCACACACCACTTAAAACACAACATAGATCACAGACAAACTTAGTTAATAATCCAATATACAACATATCTAGTGTGTGTTACTCTACAAAATCTGCTAGTGGCTATACACTGCTGAGAGGTGAATAACCATAATGATCAGGTTTTCTGCTTCAGCCCTCTGCTACAGAATAGCCTTCCACTAGAGCAGGGGTCTCCAACCTTGACAACTTTAAGACTTGTGGATTTCAGCTTCCATAATTCCTCAGCCAGTGAAGCAAAGCTCTAGAGCCCAGAAAGCACCTCGACATTCTGGAAGTTAGTAAAATGGACTCGTTATGAAGGCATCTATAGTTGGAAAGTAGCCACCATCTTTGTTTTGTTATAATATATTAACAAAGCAACAAAGTACAATATCATTGTTGATGTTTGCTTTTCTATTTGGCACACTACCTACATTTTGTCAAAGACATTACTAAATTAAAGTCACTACCATCTATTTAATGCACTTCATCCATGCGCACAAACGTAGAGTCTTTGCTGTTGGACTTTCTTTTTGGCAGTGCTATAATAGTTAGGTTATAGATTTCAATAATTCTTGACAGAGAGAAAGATTGCCTTTACCAATTCACTAGACTTCAGCCCTGTGTTTTAAATATAATAAATCTGCTACTTTAAGCTCTCTCTCCTTCTCCTTCTGTGTGTGAGTGCAGGGGGGGGGGGTTGTTGTTTTTAATTCTGCTGTGGCACTTTAAGTTTTGGAGCAACAAACTGTCTTTCACGAATCTTTGAACAGACTTCACTTTTCTGTTGGTGACCTATATGGAAATGTAGAATGCTGTGTTGTGGTTGCATAAATATGTTTATTAAAATTAATCTTAATGTTCCTGAATTCATCCTTCATATATATATATTATGTTATTGTTTACTCAACTGAAATGGCTTTTGTGGACAGTACATTGTCAGCGAACATTTCCTGTACTTGTAATGATGGCAACAAAACAAAAAAAAATACTTGTGCTTGCTGGGTTTTTTTGACTTATAAATGGAATATTTTCAGTGCCAGTAATAAGGATAAGTAATAGGAACTAAGCATAATCCCGAGAGCACTAAAAATGTGAATACACAGCAAAAACAGGGAATTTTCATTCATCTTATATGGGTTGATTTTTTTCTACCTTCAAATCAGTTTTATGATGTGTGTGTGTGTGTGTGTGTGCGCGCGCGCGCACGCGCACACACGTGAGCATGTATAAAATTCCTCTTGGTTACCTACAGTATATTTTCTATACTTTCTGTTCCCACACAGAGAAAAAGCTGTACCAAGAAAAACATTTCCCCCTCTTTTTCAATTAGCCTTTCCTGCATGGTATGTTGCTGTACCATCTGGTGCTATTCATTTGAAGTGGAGTTAAGGGAGGTTAAGAGAGAAAATTTGAAAGAGGTGAAGGATGTTGATAGCTCTGCAGAATGACGGATATCTGCCTCAAGGCTATGATGCCTTGAGAGGCTCCTCCTTGAAAAGCTGGCTGTTTCACAACTCTCTTCCACACTTTCCTTCCCAAGCCTCTTTTCTGTAGAGAATGTATAAGGATTGCTGATTTCATAGGAGGACATTGTAATTTCCACTGATATGATTAATTTATTTGGACATATATATTTTTTTCTTGATATTACATGATAATTCCCAACTGATCTTTTTAAAAATAAAATTCACTTCATTCAGGAGAGATTTGATTATAATAGAGGGCTGACTGCATCATGTGTCTTAAGGAAGATTATATCTTTGGGATGAACATATATTTTATGGGTAGAAAGGTCAGATTCAGCCATTGGGCTCTCCAGTGATTTAGCAGATAAGAATTCTATTGTTGTTCAAATTGTTCTGTCACTTTCAACTCTTTGTGACCTGGTGGACTTCATTTCATCAAGATTATTGAAATGGCTTCTTGTAATTTCACGGTGGTGTCATCAATAATAGTATGCTACCATCTTATCTTCTGTCAGTCATTTTTTTTCAACTGACTTTCATTATTCTCAGCATCAGTGTATTCTTCAATAATTCTTGCTTTGCATTTTTATATCCCAAATATCCAAGATTTATCTTTATTATTATTTTTCCTTTAAAAACAAATTGCACAGCGTATATGTGACCTACAATCCAACTAAACCTTCTCTCTAATAAAAAAAGGATACAAATCATGAAATATCAAAATCTCATAATATCCCAACAATTTTTCACATACTGTCCTCTGGAACATCAACCCTTCAGACATCAAACTTGCCCCAATCCTGCTAGCTTTGGTTAAGGCTTTAAAGACCTGATTTAGTCATCAAGCTCTGATAATGTGGTTTGGTCCATTTCTTTGCCGTATTTATTTGGGACAATTGTTAGTGCTGCTGTTCAGTGGCTATTTTTATGTTATTTATAATTTTGCTTATTTTAATCTATTTTTATTTGTTAGCAATCCAGAGTCATGTACATGAGATGGGTGCATGTGTACATTTCAATCAATCAATCAATCATCATCATCATCATCATCATCATCATCATCATCATCATCCTTTAAGACCTACTTCCTTGAAGGAGATAGCACTTGATCCTATTATCTGATCAGGCATTATCCTGTATTGTTATGAGATAGAAGCCAGATTCACTCAACAAACTAAATAATCAGTATGCTAAGTTTTATGTCATATGGTTTAAGGGATTATAGTCTTATGACTTCTTGATTTTGAGGACTTCGGTCATTATGCATTTCTGATAGTAGGGCAAATAGTAGAGGGACTATGCAGAAACCTGGTAATTGAAAAGTCTCCTTGATTTTTGCTTCTTTATTCATTTGCACAACACCTTTTGCAACCCAGACTGTACAGCCAGAGGAAAACAGTGTGAATCTGAGATGATTCTTTGCTTGAATGGCCACAATGATGCATACTAAAGCATTCATATCTTGAGAGGATTTTCGGAGGCAAACAATTAGATGCTCTTCTTAAACAGAAATAAACTGTTCTCCAAAGAGTCTGTGACTTTGGCCATAATAAGATCACTTACATTGACTATGTCACAGTGCAAACATTGGATGATCTTCCTGAGTTATGAAAAGACAGCAAATGTGAAGTTACAGGAAGAGCGTTTCTAGAATTCATAATCATATGTATTAGATTTTATTATAGCATGCAAAATAGTTCATTTATCACTTTTGATAGATAAATTCATTCAAGCCCTATACACATTTTGTTTTGCTCATATAACTTTTTTGGTTGTATATGCATTATGCATATACGTCAGGATTGGACAACTTTTCACTGGCTGGAAGGTGTGATATTTTAGGGAGGTGAAAGGGATGCTTCAAAAATGTAAAAACAGTGATATGGAAATGCCAGCAGAAGGGAAAAAGAGGTAGCTGAATGTTTGAACACTCTTTGGAACATTCTTAAAATATTTGTTTTTCCAAGTTAAATCAGTCTGAGTTTTCAACCCACTTGCTTTGATTATTGTGTGCTACCCATAAATACTTTCTGTGAGATGCAGGACTGTACAAATTTAATAAATAAATAAATAAATTTTGGAAAATAATTGGAAATGAAAATTCTATTGGCTTTTGCTTCATAGAACTGGTTGCCCATTTCTCACTAAACATGTGCAAACATGCACCAGATTTACAGTAATCATACACCAGGATGTAACTAATGTGCTGTTGGTGCCTGATGACTGGAGTATTAACAAATTCCCATAAATTCTCCCTGTGTTTTATATAGCTAGATGTTAAAAAGCAGAGCATAAATTCAGTCAAAAAACAAAAAGTCATAACTTTTTTTTAGCATTCCATAAATCTCTTTCTATATGCAAGCTGAATACCACTCATTAATCACAAAATCTCCAGAACCGTTAAAGCCTACAAACTTGAAATTTGGCACGTATGTTCCTCTTGGCTTCTAGGTGCTTACTAAGAAAGGATTATTTTAAATGACCATCAAATCATTAGTATTTCATATAAGTAATTAACATGCTCTGCTGCTAAGGAGCTCTATACCCCCTACCCACCTGAAAAGAACACTGCTCCAACTGCCAGTTGCCTTATATTTACCCACTCTGATGCTAAGGATTTACATATTCTACTCTCCCTCCCCACCTGAAAAGAATTCTGTTCCAATTGCAAATTGCTTTACATTCCGTTACCTCAGTTCAAACTGGAAGAGGTCCACTCCATCATTCAAGAATGGTCTAGGCCTCCTTGCAGTACTAAATATTGGTACCTCACCTCAATGTTTATGCCTTCCACCTATGGAACTACTTTCACACTCAAGGCAGCGAGAGAAATATTTCCTTATGTGTTTCAATCACTGACCACCATCGAGCCAATGGATTGAACTGAGTGAACTGGATTTGTCCTGCATTACCCAATCACATAATTTTGTCGTGAAGCATGGGTATCCAGCTAGTAATATATACTTACATATATTTGAAGTCAACTTTTCATTTTGCTGTGCCAGAAGAGTTTGAGGGTTGATTGAGTGGCCCTTGACTGTCCAATGGTTTTAATAATCCTTCACCAACTATTTGGTATGTTAAGTGCAATGATCTGACAGCATGTTTGATTGTTCATGGGAGGATATTCTGGAAGCATTGCGCCCAACTAATCAAACAGCAAGTGAGGCTCAAACTACTTGTCATCATGTCTGATAATTTTCTGATTTCTGATGGTAAAATTGAGGTACAATAGGCACTGTAGGCATCAGATCTGATTGAACAAGCTCAAGTGAAGGGGACTAAAAGATGCAATAAGACGACTGAAATTATGCTTGACTAAGTAATTGTAGAGCTATTTCAACAAGAAATTGAAATGAAAATGTGATTGCTGAGATACTTTAGAAATGAAAGTTGACTACAGAAGAACAAACTTTTCTGTTGCAGTGTAATGCATAGTCTTTCAAAACAAAAAACAGCCCTTTTAATGTGTTGAGACAGCTATTGTGTTCAGATTCAAAATATTATAAAACATAAATGTTAGAGAATGGAATGATTCTCAATAAATAAATATAATGTAAACAAAAGAATGGCTATTCGATTATTCATATATTTATAAGAAATAAGGAAAGCCACATGGTAAGTTGCATATCAAAACAAACAGTGTTTTATAACATTTTTATGTGAGAACCAATTTGATGTAGTGGTTACAAAGCCAGCTGGATGATTTTGCGTCAGTCATGCTCTCTCAGCTTTAGGAAGGAGGCAATGGCAAATCATTTCTGAAATCCTGCCAAGAAAATTGTAGAGATTGGTGCTGGCAGTTTCCAAGAATTAATCAGAATTAAAAAAAAAACATTTTTACAATCAATATATTTAAAAGTAAGGAATTATTTTATCATTTAAAGAGTTTTAAATTCAACAAAGAGAAAAATTTTATTTTTATTCTACACTGTAAAATTCAAAACAGGAAAAACATGCAATATGCCAAAGATTTCTATTCTGACTCCCTAAGCTTCCATTCTTTTTGTAAAAAGGTAGTATAGTATATTTATTTATTTATGAGGAATACATTTTAAATTTTATTCCAGTTGCTAAGTTTAAAAAGTGTTGATTTGAATCTGGGTTTTCCTGAAGATAACCTAATACCCTAATTGCTATGACGCTTTATCCCTATCTATTTGCCTGCAAAGAAAAGCACACATTGGATGTTTTATTATTATTATTATTATTATTATTATTAATGAAAAAGAAAGATAAGTTAGTTAAAGTTTCATTAGCAGCTTCACATTGAGGAAAGCTGTGGCATTGATTGAAATGTTTGTAGCTCAGGGGTGAACTGTGGGGTCCTTGGCGCTCTCTGACCTTGGTTGTTTCCTTGCAGACATTTCATTACCAAACTAGGTAACATCATCAGGGTAACAACCAAACTCAGAGAGAACCAAGGATCCTATAAAGGAAAGCTGCATTACTAAAATGTTCTGCAAAGAATATATATTTATTTTTTATTTTTTTAAAAAAATATTCCATAGCTGATCATGAAGCTTCTTGGATGACAAGTGAAACATCTTCAAGTAAAAACAAAGGAAATCCAGTTATCTTTAGAAAAAAACACCTTTGGGACAATCATATAGCAATAGCAATAGCAATAGCAATAGCAATAGCAATAGCAGTGGACTTATATACCGCTTCATAGGCCTTTCAGGCCTCTCTAAGCGGTTTACAGAGAGTCAGCATATTGCCCCCAACAATCTGGGTCCTCATTTTACCCACCTCGGAAGGATGGAAGGCTGAGTCAACCCTGAGCCGGTGAGATTTGAACCGCTGACCTGCTGATCTAGCAGTAGCCTGCAGTGCTGCATTTAACCACTGCGCCACCTTGGCTCTTACCTTGACCTAGATGTCTGAGAATCAGTCCTTTGGCAAACTCCAGTTGAGTTTCTGCTTAATTTAGAAACAGACTACATCACCAACCTATCCATTTAACACCAATTCTTGATTCTAAATAGGGATTTTAGAATCTCATCTATAGATTTAAAATTTTCAAGGGGGGGGTCTGCTTTTTTTTCTGTAACTATAGCTTGCTTATAAAGACAACTACCCTTATAGTTTTTGTTTTAACTTATGGCAATGCTGCTGAGGAGCAATCTACATGAGAACTCATTCAGCTAATGATCATTGGGTTGTTTGAGGGATTTTAAAACACAGACCACAGCTCATTAGAGCAGGCTCTTCTTAATCTCAAGCAACAGAATGGAGTATTGATGTAGTTGATGGTATTGTACACAGAGCATTAAAGAGAACAGAAAAGAAGCATTAATATAGTTGAGTGTATTGTACTTATAGTATTCAACATATGCCTTTGACGCAGTCAAGAAGAATAAAACATATGGGTCACATAATTGTTATTTATTTGTTTTATGGCATTTTGTCTGATACTAAATTGGATAAAAGTTTCCAAGGTAAGGTAATTAAGGTAATTCTTTTTAAAAAGTATGGACTAATTCATCGATTTGCAGGCTATATTAGCTTCTTTTGTGCACCTACATTGCTATTGATCACTAGTAATATTAATTTGTGAAAAAATAAAAGAAGAAATTTTAAAGGAAACCTTTGCTCTTTATTTTCTCTCCAGAAATAGTGTTTGTAGCCACATTTTAGAAGTTGAGAAAATGGAAGAAAATCAAGTCCAACGTACCTAATTCTTTGAGCAATGCAAATCAGATAGTCCAATACAAAATATATTGAACATCCATAGAAATACATATAGCCCATCCTTCTACCAAAAGTTTTTTTATATAAACAATGGTGTTTGTAGAGTAATCTGAACTCTTTCCATCCAATTTAATTCCTTATGGTATAATGAATGCAGTTCTGTCTTTACATTCATTTGATAAAGCCAAAATGGTCAGGAAATTGGCCTTCAAAACATGATCTACAGTATTTCTCTACTGCTGCTGTAATCCTAGGCAATAAAACCTATCCGACAGGTTGCACCTCTCCTAACCTTTCTCTTCAGCTTTGGTATCCTCTATACCTGTAGAGCATGCCTGCTTTCGTAAGCAAAAATAGTTTTTTTTCCTACCCTATTTTTACCTATTTTTCCTTAACTCCAGCATTGGTTCATCTGAGCCAGTCTTGTGTACATTCTTTCCTATATCTACTTCTCTATTTTATTTCAAAACTTTCCTTCTAAGCTTTATCTACTTATTTTTTCAAGAAGGTGTCCTAACGCAAACAGGTCAGGATGAAAAATAAATATGTAACATGATTTTCTTCCATTTTTCCTCTTTCTTCCCTGCCTCTTTAGCTTGTGCTCTTGTTAGAACTTTAGTGAGACTTTTCCCCCCTAAAAGACAAAAAAGTTCAAATTATTTTAGCAGATTAAAAAAAGTGGCTAAAGGTTATAGAATGAAATTTAATAGTGTTTCATGTTACTTCACTTAGAGAAAAGAAATCAAATATGCAAGTGTAGGATGAGGAAGTAATGACCTGCTTTGATAACAGGATGTGTGAAAAAGGTCTTGAAACTATAACTGATCAAAAGCTGAATTTAAGTCAATACTATGACAGGGCTGCTGAAAAGGCAAATATAATTTTAGATTGCATTAATGTATATGTAATATTAGTCTTAACATATAGAAAGTCAGATTACGGTTAACTATTAAGAAAAATGCAGTGACAAAAAATTTGACAATGGAATAAATTGTGGAGAAGGATGGTAAGCTTTACTGGAGATTTTCAAATAGATGCTAAATGCCATATATCAGAGAAGCTTTAAAATAGATTCCTCCTTAAGGAAGTGATTACTCCACATAAGTTTATGGTGTTATGTTCTTAAATGTTCTTTTGCTTCCCCCTATTTTACCTCTCTGTTAAATAAATTCTATCTCTTATTTTTATTTGTGCTTAAAACCTATAATAAAATGTTTGCTGTTTTTCAGATTTAAAAATACAGCTTTGTGTACTAGATGCAGTGCATCTAACATCTTGGGATGTAGCATTTCCCATTTCACATAACTCTTTATTGTAAGAACCCAGAGTGCACGATTCAAACTATCGTAATTGATTATTGACACAGAAAATAGGTTTAGACCTATTTGTAAGTAATAAAGAGATAGTGATGCTAGTGTGCATATGAACATTACAAAATACCTCTACTGTATATATATTTAATAGCTGTGATTGTATGTTAGTGAATTAATGCACCATTGGAAAAGGAAAAGGATTGTAACTTTAACTAAACATTTTATTATTAGAGACATGCTGTTGTCACCCATAATAAATGGTAAAATGAGAATGACAGATCTACAAATTGTCACAGCTACGCATTAGCAGAATTAACACGGGTGTATGACATAGCAGTACCTTTATTCTATCACCACTTAGATCAATTCAGGAAATAAACAGAACATTTCCAGAATGTGTATGAATTTCAGAAGTTGTGGTCATAATCTAATAAAACTCTTATAGGTGTTTCAATAGTATGTGGCAATATAAACCAGGAACACAATAAGGCTTAAACTGAAACAAGCACAAAAGTTATAGTAACCATGCAAATATTGTGGGTTTTCTTTAAAAGGCACCAGTTCACAGAATGGGCATCTATCTATCTATCTATCTATCTATCTATCTATCTATCTATCTATCTATCTATCTATCTATCTATCTATCTATCTATCTATCTATCTATCTATCTATGTGAAAACCACTCACACCATATCATGGAATCTCCAGAACTGCAAAGCTACAAACCTGAAATGTGGTATGTATGTTCCTTTTGGCTTCTAGGTGCTAGTTTAGAAAAGATTTTTTGAAATGGCTATCAGATAATTAGTATTTTTATATTATTATTATTAACACATTCTGATGCTAAGAAGTTAGTCCCCTGTTCCAACTGAAACTTGGATGTGGGCATGGCCAGTGCTGGCTGGGAGTTTGGAGAGGAGAGAACGGGATAGGATAGGAGATGTTTCTGTGGAGAAAACCTGAAAGAAAGAAGGGGATAGAATAGGAGAGGATTATGTGGAGCAAGCCTGAGGGAGAGAAGGGGAGAGTCCAATCGTTACTACTCATTCATTTTCAAGTTGTAAGTGTTGATTTATCAAGCCAGATCACATAGTTTCATAGCGAAGCACGGATATTCAGCTAGTGTTTAAATATTACTGAATGGCAAGCAATCCAGGATCTGAACACAATTCTGAGATTGGTAGTAATCAACTGTGTTAACTGTGGGAATATGCATTCTATTAGTGATATGCATGACCTCATAGATCATAGATCAGTTCCACAAATGTCTTTCAATTTATAGAACATTAATACCCTTTGAACTTTGCTAATATTCCATGCAATTGCTAATATTTCATGCAATTGCTACTAAGTAACTTCCTGTTTTGCTTGCTAAACAGATTTCCTATCACAGGCAAATGTTGTTTGTAGGGGTGGGTTGCTGCTGGTTGGGCCCAGTTGGGCTGAACTCGTAGTAACAGCGGTGGTTGGCCCTGCCCACCTGCCTAGATGCACGCAGCGCAGGAGTGCATGCCCGAGTGAGTCCAAACCGGTAGTAAAAATATTTGCAACCCACCACTGTGTCTTTTGTTAATAAACCAATTGTGTTCCTTGTCTTTTCCTCAATGTTTGCTTTGCATTTTATATGCTTTCACACCCATAGGTGTAGACTCACTGTTTTTTTTTAATGTTTTGGTTAAAGATAAAATGGAACTTTTAATGTTGTTTATACATGGTGTTTGCTTAAATTTAATATTATAGGATAGCAAAAAAGCTAAAACGTTTGGTCATCATTTGCATTAATGTTATAATTCTTATCTGTGACATGCAACCATTTAGCAAATGAATTCCCTTAGTGACAGGTTGTCTGAATAATGAATACCTCATGTCAGCACAACTTTTTCCTCTGCTCCATGCTCCTATTTCATTTTCTTTATTCAAATGTTTAATGCTTATAATCTGCAACCTTCAGAAGCTATCGTGAAAAATTAAGCAATTCAGTACTTTTATTCCAAAGATGTATTGAGCCACAAGACTTTTAAATGACCAATAACCCCATAACTCTCATTTCATTTCAAGCAATGGAAGAATAACCACAGGACTGGTGGAAATATATTGCAGATGCCTCTTGTATTTATTTACTTCAGCTTCACTATTCTAGAAGGACATTCATTTACAAACAACATATTTATATACAGTATTTATAAATTTATGCATTTGTATATTTTGTATAATATATTCGTATATTATTTGTATTATTTGTATATTATTTGTATTTTGTCTACCCCAACTACTATGGAATCATATAATAATGACTAGGCCCAATGAGGGGAAAACAGCTTTCTGATTTTAGTACAGGATGAAGCACTTAAGACCACATTGCAAATGTTTGATGGACCATGAAACAGGAATTTCAAAATAAAATTAAGTGTAGCAAAGCTTCTGAATCTGAAAAAAAATGGAATTACCAGAAGGCAATGGGCAGTCCTGGATGTTTGATTCAATTAATAAACTACAAGTACCAAGAAGGCACTATCAGAAGAACTTATGAAGATGTATAGTGTTTTAGAATTAGAAAAAGTATGCAGCAAGGCTGTGTAGTGTCCTCATTTCTGTCCTCATTACAAATAGGGCAGTTTTTGGCCATCTTAACTTACAGTATGTGAATTAAACCTGGAATAAGAATTGAGGATAGAAATACTAGCAATTTTAGATATGCAACAAATACCATTCCAGGGTCCCAAAGGTGCTTTTTCAAAAGGGGACTGGACCTTCTAATTTTCCTTTGAAGACAATTTGCTTGTCATCCAATAAACTTATTCAGCTCTGAAGCCGAAGAAGCTTCTTGGATGAGAAGTGAAAGGTCTTTAAAGAAAATCCAGAAAATCCAGTTGCCTCTTGAAAAAGCACCTTTGGAACAACCATGACCTGAATGACTAAGAATCTTTATAGCTACCATTCCAGTGACAGAAAATGAAGAGGATATGAATACTAAGGAAGAAAGTGAAAAGGCTAGATTGCAAATAATTAAGAAAAGTAAAGTAACAGCAGCTGAAAATTATGACATTGAGGTAATAATTGAGAGTGAGCAAACTGATTCAGTTGGCTTTTATTTTCCTGGGTTCCAAACGTGATTGAATGGGAGTTACTGAATCCCAAATTAATGTAGGATAGTTATAGCTATCATGGAGAAGATCTATTAAAACAGGGCTGTCAAACTCCCAGCCCTTGGGCCAAATGTGTCACACTCTGGCCATGCCCAGTTTAGTGAAGGAAGAAAAGTCTTGATACATCACATGGAGCCACTGTGACAACGTGTGTTTGACACCCCTATATTAAAACAAGCACATCAGTTTAAATATCAAGTGTAAAACAGGAAATGCTAAATGTTTTTTTTCCTGTAAATACTGTTGTATCATGAATTTTGAGAGGTCTTTTGTACATAACTTGATTAAAAACATTATGACTGAGATTTTAAACTTAATCAAGTGACAAATATCACCAGAAGCTAACATTACCATGTTAAGGCTATTTTATTTTGTTTGTGGCATGCCATCAATTTCCTTAGAAAAATCAGATAGGCTATGAATGTTGTACTAGAAAACAAGACTGCCAAAATACATGTTGGATAGCTGCCATAAACACTTGATAATGGTTTAAAACTATAAAACATAAATTGAAGTTGTAAGATATAAGGCAGAATGGAAAAAGCTAACCTATAAAAGTCTTTGAAAATTAGGTGTAATTGAATAGATAAAGGCAGACACCATTTTTGAAATAGCTCTTAATCTGGAATGCTTATTGTGCAATTCTATTAAACTCTGTGCCAAAGAAGCCTATCAGCTAACATCAAGTGATAGATTCCCTTTGAATGTGTTCATGCAAGACACATTGTGCAAAAATGAGCAAGGTGAATCCTGTCTAGCTCTAGAAATTTGCATCCTCCCAAATTCAGACCCACATTAAAAATAATGAATGGTTAATATTTTTCTACCAATGATTGACATTTGATGGGAAGGAAATGAGGGCATATGAATCTACAAATCATGACAACTGATTAGACTTGTTACTGGGACAGAGTAGTTCCATACTTAACAACAAAGTATGCTAATATAAAGGGACACAATGGCTCAGTGGCTAAGAAGCTGAGTTTGTAATTCAGAAAGTCGGCAATTCAGTGGTTCAAATCCCTACCGCCATATAATGGAGTGACCTCCCTTTACTTGTCCCAGCTTATTCCAGCCTAGCAGTTTGAAATCATGTAAAAATGCAAGTAGAAAAATAGGGACCATCTTTGGTGGAAAGGTAACAGTATTCCGTGCATCTTTGGTGTTTAGTCATGCCGGCCACATGACCATGGAAATGTCTTTGGACAGCAATGGTTCTTCTACTTTAAAATGGAGATGAGTACTGCCCTCTAGAGTTAGAAATAACTAGCACATATGTGCAAGGGAAACCTTTACCTTTCCCTTTTTATGCTGATATACATTTCTGCTGCAGATTTATAGAAAATAAATTTAACTTCTCCATATAAGGAGACTTCATAGTACCTATTGATAATGAATACATTTTCAGTATTCATGATTACCATTATCATTCAGATAAATCTATCAAACTAGGCTGGAATCTTCTGGCTTCTAATTGAGCCTAGCACCTCAGTTTGGTTCAACTAGACTTAGTTATTTGGCTTTTATGATTGGTCTTGTTTGTTTGTTTAAAAGATTTATTTATAGATTGCTGTTAGCCAGGAGACAATCATAAATTATATGGATAGAAGAAATGGTTTTTAAGTTTTCGAGCAACATTGATTGAATACTTTACATATTGACATTCATTGAAAATATAGCTATCTGAGCATGAAGCAGGCCCACAAATATTATCTAGTAGATTTTGATATATATTTCCTTCCTTCCAACAAATCCGATGTCTAGGAATTCTGGAGGAACTAGGCTCTTTCAATTGTTTTTTTTTTAAAGATATCACCTATATTAGTGGTGTCAAACTTGTATCATCACGGAGGCTTCACATGATGTATTGGAACTTTCCCCCTTCACTAAACTGGGAATGGGCATGGCCAATGCTTGATGCATCCATCCCACGGGCCGTGAATTTGACAGCCCTGATCTATATCATTGCTAGCTCTGTTTCAGGAGTCTCAATTTTTGATGGTGCTATTAGAAATCAAAGGCTACCCATTGCCTCTTATTTGAGTGGAATACCCATTCAAAGGAATTCATTAGTTTGCAACCATTACTGGTATGGATTGTTTATGTTTGAATCAAAGAAAAGGGGAGAAAAGAATAATGACTTTGAAAATGTTTGAGAAGATGACATTACTGCAAAAGGATAAAATGTTATTTTACTAGCATATTTATTTTGAACTGATTAAATTATGGACAGGGTATTTTCATATTCAAAACTAGAATATGTTTTAGGAATATTTTCTGCCAGTATCCAGAGCCCTCCTGTTTTGTTCATTGATGTAGTAATACAATGGTGTTACTAGAAGGTAGACCATTGAAATAGAATACATATGTTCATTTTGATGGCTTTTGCTATTTTTATCTAATGCAATTTTAAATATGTTCTTCTTAGAAGACATGATTTAGGTTCGTGCACCCAGCCAAATTCTATATCTGCTGTGGTTTATGAAAAAGACCTTGAAAAGAATGATAGGTGTCAAGTAATGTGGAAGCCAAACTAGCTATTTTAATAAGGTGAGTCAGTGGTAACAGCTGGCTCAGGATCCATTTTTCTAGTCCATTTGGCAAACTGGATTACTCTAATGGCTGATTTTATAAACCTGAGTGTCAGCCAGCAGTATGGTTTAAATTCACACTGCCAGCCCTTCCATTTTTAGATAGCAATGGGGTTTTTGTTTAGTTTTTTTTAATAGTCATGACCTTGCTTACTGATTTCCAACAGTTTGTGGTAAAGTTTTTCTTGGTAATAAAAATTGCAAATATTAAAATATAGAACATAGAATAATAGAGTTGGAAAGGACCTTGGAGATCATCCAATCCAACCCCCTACCCAAGCAGGAGACCCTATTATTTCAGATAAACATTTGTCCAGTCTCTTTTGAAAGCTTCCAGTGATGGAGCACACACAACTTCTGAAGGCAAGTTATTCCATTGGTTGATTGCTCTCACCATTAAGAAATGTATTCTTAGTTTTAGGTTGCTTCTGTCCTTGATTAGTTTCCAACCATTGTTTCTTGTCTTGCTTTTTGGTGCTTTAGAGCAGTGGTCTCCAACCTTGGCAACTTTAACACTTGTGGACTTCAACTCCCAGTTGGGAGTTGAAGTCCATAGGTCTTAAAGTTGCCAAGGTTGGAGACCACTGCTTTAGAGAATAGCTTGACTGCATCTTCTTTGTGGCCACTGCTGGGATCATGTCACCTCCTAGTTCTTCTTTTCATTAGACTATATATACCCAGGTCCTATGACCGTTCTTCATATGTTTTAGCCTTCAGTCTCCTAATCATTTTTGATGCTCTTATATTTGTTTGTAAATTCAACCAGTTTCAGGAAGTTATTTAGGAAGATAGTTGACAAAGGTAACATTATTTAGTAGGATTTATTTGCACAGTAAGATTTCTCATAATCTAATAATGTTGTCTGTACATTTTTTAGATCCTGTTGACTGAATTGCCTGAAGTTTTGGGTAAGGTTCACTGAATGGCATCAGCAATTATTGTTGGAATTATTTTTCCTCCAATTTTGTTACATGATTTTTAAAGAATATAAGAAATCTTACAAATGGAAGAATAAGTTACACGTAGTGAAATATGGAATTATAAGCCTGAAATATCATAAAACTGTTGTATTCTGATGTGTCTTTAGATATATTTTATTATAAGGTATTTTTTACCTATTTTGGAATTAATTCCAAAATGTTGTTACTAAAATTTACATTAAAGCTTCAGTTCAAATGATTAAAAAAGAACTTTTGATAGTAAACAATCCATTAAACCAGTACTGTAAGTTGTACTTCAAATTAGGATATAAACTCCAAAAACCAATTTTAAAAGAAGTTTTTATATGTATAAGTATATATTTCCATTTTTTTCTTTTCTTTTTTTACATAATAGTAAAAAGACCATTAAAGCATGACAACATCTTCTCAGTAACCTACGATATTTCTAAAATGAGTCATGTATTAAATGACCTGACTAGTGATAGAAAAAAAATCTAGTTAGATTTACCTTTTAAAATGAAGCTATTCTTCACATTGAGCATACACCCACAGATTAATTAGCCATTATTCTCAAGAGGGAACAACAGATCTGTCTTCTTAAAAAAAATCAACATTAGATTTAACAGACCATATTGTTAGTATCATATGGCCCCATGATTACCGGAGGCTACAGGAAAATAAATTGACTTAATTTTCCCCTTTATACAGAAAATTTAAAGGAGAATTTTCATTTTCCTATTTATGATGGCTTTTTTTAAAAAAAATATCTGGACAACCACCATTCTCTAAAAGAGTACTTGCCCAGCCAAATAAGTTAGATCAGGAAATTTATCTTCAGTGGAGAAATCTGCAGGGCAATGAATCTGCAACTGATTTGTTTGTGATGGCTCTGTGCATAGAATAATTTCAGCTTCAAGATTATTCATGAGTTTCTCATCGGAATGAGTCATCATGAAACTGCTGCCACTTTTGTTTGCCATCTTAATCCTTTAAAGCAGAAGACCTGGTCTAGAGATAATCAACATTTTTATCTGAACATCTTTTTTTAAAAGCTCCAGGAAAATAAGCAAAGGTGCACAATCTTCATACAACTTAAACTTTTAAGATCTAAAAGAGGATCTATTTGCAACAGCACATTGTAAAAGCTTTTGTTGTTCTCTGATTTATTTTGAATCTTAATTTGTGTTATCATTTATTTTTAATATGTTTTAGGTACATAATGTGTGTGTGTGTGTGTGTGTGTGTATGTATGTATGTATGTATGTATGTATGTATGTATGTATGTATGTATGTATGTATGTGTGCAGGTCTTGGCGTATTCAGGTCTTTTCCCATGTAAGAGTGAGAGTATATTGGCAACATTTCGACGAGGTCCTGGCAACATTTCGACGAGGTCCCACTCACCACCTTCAGGCTGGTGCCTTCGACTTCATGCTTGTGCGAGCAAAGCATGATCGGAGCTGCCGTCTTTGTATAAATATTGGTGGGGGTATGCGGAATGCTGGCTTTGTTGCTGTAGGCGGATTGGTTGGCTGTGTTGTAACATCTTAATTAGTTGATTGAGTTGATGTTTGCAGATTAGTTGGCTGTTTCATAACATACTATGTGGCTAAGGTATTGGCTATGTGCCTATTGTTCTTTTGTGTTGTAACAACCTGGGTAGCAATAGCAATAGCAGTAGACTTATACACCGCTTCATAGGGCTTTCAGCCTTCTCTAAGCGGTTTACAGAGAGTCAGCATATTGCCCCCAACAATCTGGGTCCTCATTTTACCCACCTCGGAAGGATGGAAGGCTGAGTCAACCCTGAGCCGGTGGGATTTGAACCGCTGAACTGCTGATCTAGCAGTAGCCTGCAGTGCTGCATTTAACCACTGCGCCACCTTGGCTCTAATCTTGGGTAATGGGCTGTGTGATGACATCCTGAACTCTATGGTAGTGATTTCCTGAGTCCTGTGCTGCAACCTTCTGGGGAGTTGGCTGCGTTGTAACATGCTGAGCCTTTGCATTGTAACCTCCTGAGTTCTGTGATGTAATGTCCTGAGCAGATGGCTGAGGTGTAACATCCCACGCTTTGGTTTGGCTCCAAGTTTGCGGTCTGGCCATGTGTCAGTTTGCTTTGTGTAGGGATCGGAGGACAGTGCAGCAGTTGGTGATGCCACTGTGGTTTGGCTTCTGGATGGTGCTTTCATTTGGTCTATGAGATGAGTTTGGGTTTGAGTCTGGTGAGGGTGATTGTTGGTTTGTCATGTGTTGTTCTGGGTCCAGTGTCAGTTTTCGTGGCTGGACTTGTTTGTTGACTAGGGCTAGTTTCCAGATGTCTGGTAGGCAGGAGGTATCATCTGGTTTATTCATGTTGTGGGGGTGTTTCTCTATTTCGATAGCTTCCATAATTATTATCTTGTTGAAGTGTTCAGTTTTGGAGATTTATTTGGTTCCTTCAAAATTAATTTTGTGTCCTGTAGCTTTAAGGTTCTGGAAAAGGGAGGAAGTTTTTTTCTTTTTTTCTTACTGTGTTTTTGTGTTCTGCAATGCGTGCATTTATTCTCCTGTTCGTTTGTCCTATGTATGTTGCAAGGCAGATTTTGCATGGTATTTTGTAGACCCCTTGGTTTTTTAGCTGGATTTTGTCTTTGAGGTTTCTTAAGATGTTGACTATTTTTGAGTCAGTGTTGAAGGCTGTCTTGATGTTGTGTTTGTGGAAAATTTGGCTGATTTTATCTGTGGTGCCTTTGATGTCAGGGAGAGGGCGATGCCGTTGTCCTGTTCTGTGTTTCGGTTCTTGGGGGGGAGTCTCCCTTTGGATTAGGTTGGTAATTGTTTTTCTTTGAAATCTGTTGGTGATTAATTCATTTGTGAGAGTGTGTAATTCAGTTTTCAGGTGGTCTTTGTCAGTTAGGCATTTGGTTGTGGAGATGAGGGTCTTGGCTACAGAGTTTATCTGTGCAGGGTGGTGATGGAATTGTGCATTTAAGTAGCGGTTGGTGTGTGTTTTTTTTCCAGTAGATGGTGTGTCCTAGGGAGTCATTGGATTTTTTGTACATTAGGACATCCAGAAAGGGAAGTTGTTTGCTTCTATTTCCATAGTGAATTGTATTTTGGGGTGTAGGCTGTTGAGATGTGCCTACAACTACCAAGGCAGTCACAAAACAAAACAACAATGGACACACAGCTAGCACCAATCAGCACCAATCTACCAATCATGATACAACCACACAACCAATCAATCCACTTACTGAAACAAAGCTAGCACTCCACACACCCCACCAAAGACCTTGCCGAAACGTTGCCAAGACAATCTCAATCTTATACAGGAAAAGACCTGAATACAACAAGAACAAACAAACACACACACACGCATACACACACATTTTATAGGGAATTATATTTATGATAGGTACAGAACATTTACAAAAAGAGAAACAAAGAAATATTGGTTAGCATTGGTGAACTTCTTGTTCCTTATCCTGATATGAGAAAATCCATGTAATAGCAGTAACTTTTCAAATGATGAGTTACTTTTATAGACAACCTTCCTTATATATGTACTTTCCAGATATTTTATTTAAATGCTACATTTATACAGTCACCCATCTCACACGTACATGTCTATGAGTGTTGTATATTGCCTTAAATTACATTCTTGAGAGGCAATAAAGAAACACCATAAAGTATCCAGTTTAGAGGTCTTAGCAATGGACTCCTTCTTAGCCCTATTCATATTAATCATGGTCATTCTGAAGGAAAGCTTTTTACAGAAGTTCCTGGTTATTGGGGATTTGCTCACATAGGTCCTTTCTCTTGCCCTTGATTTCAAATTCTTATTTGTAACCTTCAGAATATGTTGCAAAGCCCATCTGTTTCTGAATTGCCTGGAAGGAGGTGGGTTGAAGGTTAAGGATGTTGAGGAGGAGACTGAAAGATTTACACTGTTATTAATAGGTAGATATGATTACAGCCTTGGAGAGTTGCACAATGAGTTCTCTCTGTCTCTCCCCCTTCTCTCCTATTATATTTCCTGATCATAAGTTCTTGTAAGTGGCTGTGGCTCAAGATAGACTCTTAAAAGAAAACATCAATTAAATAAATGCTTGGATTTCCCCCCCCCCATCTCTTTCAGGGTTATTTCTAGGGTTCTTCATATATACCGGCAATAATATAGCCAGTTTTGCCTACATTGTAGACAGAACACATGTTAATATACTGTTTCTTCAATCTAAATATTTTTAAAGTTCCTTTAATATCCATGCATTTAACTTCCTGTCATAGCTATCCAGCATGCCAAATCAGTATGATTTAATGTATTTGTTAACTGATGTGTGTCCTATCTTTTATCTAGGAGTCCTATTTAGTATCCATGTGTTCCTTACTTCTATCCCCTCCCCTTAGCACAGGGCTGTCAAACTCCCAGCTGGTGGGCCGGATGCACGCCCATGGCCACGCCCATGCCCGGCCACACCCATGCCCATGCCCGGCCACGCCCATGCCCGGTTTAGCGAAGGGGAAAAAAAGTCCTGATACATCACGTGACACTGCCATGACAATGTGAGTTTGACACCCCTGCCTTAGCACCTTGTTAAATTGGTTGGATAAAGAAAAATATCTGATCCATAATCCCCTAGTGACGTTCCATGACTGAGATGAACAAGAACATGGGACTCCACACTCCTAATCACAAACTTTCAGCATTATGTACTGCTTTGTAGTAATAGATAACAAAAAGGCTCATAGCATCCATTACTCTTTAAAGAAAAGCAAAGAAGCAGTAGATTTGCATTTCATTTCTAATAATCAAAGACCTCATGTATTCAGTATTCTTCTAGTCCCTTCAGAGGAGATAAATCATCAGAAAGATACCCTGACATTGTCTCGCATATGACTGTAACCGCTTACTCTGTGGCTTCTTGTGTAAATATTGAATAACTGAACTGTGATAAGAAAGCTTACATCTTATAAAATCCATCATAACTTCTCCTATTGCTATCACATCAAGATCAGTTGAAACCGCAGAGACACTGCTGTTTTATGGAATATTCAGAGAGAACTATTTCTTTTTCTCTTTTAAATCAAAGGAAATAAAACAACTTGTCAGTAATTGATTATAACTAGATATTACCAAATTTTATCTTTCCCTGTGAGGGGGAGAGGAGATGAAGATGCTTAAACTCTAAAAAGGCAAGGAAAGTTTATTAAAGAAGTTACTTTTCTCAATAGAGAACACCTGCATCAGTAAGGGTTCTTTTTTGTTGTTGTCTTGATGTCAGAAGGAAGAAGCATTCTGTTCTTGTAGAGGAAGCAAGCTGATGGGGGAGTCTCAAGTTATTAGTTTTCTAACCATAGGAAAGCAACACATAAAAAGGGGGAATTAAAAATTCCCTTCCTTGCTATTTTCACACCTATTGTCCCAAATGGTCAATAGGATTAAAAAATGCAAAATGTCGATATTTTCAAGTTGTTGCTTTAATATAAATCATACCTCTTGTTTTTCTCTATCTCAGATCAACTGCTGTTTCCCTTTTTAAAAAAGTATTGAGCAATCTTGTATTTCCCAAAATCTAGTAGAGTTTTCCATGTAAGTCAGGGACACTATCTTATTAGAGGTCATGGATTGAGCAATGAGACCACTAGGTCTCCATGTATCAGATGGAATGAACTGTAGTTCATGAAAGCTTATGCATTTTAATAATGTTTCTGGTCTGAAAAGCTGCTACTAGACTCCTAATTTTCAACATGGGACCATCTGGGTCTAGGCTGTTGCCTGGAGATTTCCTGTTAGTGATTAGCTGATGAATTGAGGTTGGGCAAGTGAGTGCTAGCAATTTCTTCCCATATATATGGGAAGGTACAGAGAATTCTAATTGATCTAGGACTATTTCTTTCCCTTCCTTTACTTATATACACCTTTCAGTAACCTATTCATAATGTATGTCTATATATGCATTATTTGCAGCATATTTTTCCTTTTTCCGTGCTCCAACTGCCACAGCAACTTGCAACCATGGTTACAGTTACTGGGGAAAACATTTGATTTCAAAATTGCCAGCGTACTATCCTTTCACCATCACAGCTAGCGATAAGCTTTTAAAAGCAATAGAACAATGGTTGCTTGATACTTTACTGATGCTTCTTTATGGCAATTTCTCATAATGCAAATGGCGAGACAAGTGTTCTGGACTATTGGTTGATCAATTGGACTGGTAGGCAGAGATAGTTTTGTTTTTCCTGAGCCTGCAGTGGTTTGGGGTAGGAAGCTTACTGAATGAAGCTTACTTGAAATATTTGATTCAAATATTGAGCACTTTATGAAAATGTTAACAGTATATAATATGCATGCCTATCAGTTGTGGGCTATAAAACAAAACACAAATAAAACAAACATATGTTTGTATTTCATACTTTCATGTTAGATTTGATGATTTTAATGTTTTTATAGTGTAGACCACCAAAAGTCACTTTGAAATGAGATGGGTAGCAAATAAGTTTAATAATAATAAATAATAAAACTAGATATCCACTAAAGTACAATACTAGAGATCTGATAGCCCTATAATCACTGCAAGTTGAATCCCAAGCAACCATGGAGAGTAATTGGGGAGAAGGAGTTGGTAAGGTTGGGAAATCTGTGTCCTCCAAATTAGTGGTGGGTTTCACATTTTGTTACCACTGTGTCACCACATGTGCGCCCCTTCGACACTTGCACCTGGCCTTCTGTGCATGTGTTTTGCTCGCGTGTGAGTTTCGCACATGCGCCCGTCCTCAAAAATATGCCTAAATAGAATGACATAGAACTGGGGTGAGTGAGTGGGCCCACCCGTGGTTTCCACTACCAGTTCAGCTGAACCAGTATGAACTGGCTGAATAACACCTCTGCTCCAAATAGTAGTAAGCTACAACTCTTAGTGCCACTGGTGATAAATAGTGAAACTGTAGTTCAGCATTATCTGGAGGAGCACAACTTTCTCAGCCCTATTCTATTGCCTTCTTCTGGTAGAAAATATAAAGGCAAAACCAAATCAAATAGCATAGATATGCCAAATGTTGAACCCAGCTCTGGTAATAGAGACTTTGCTATGTCTCCAGTCCAGAAAAAGCTCCTCACATTTGAATAACCTTGGGTTTTGTTAGTACTAATGTTCACAGTTCATAATTTTGAACTCTGCACATATTTGTGAGATATGCTAATCCATAGCAGAAACTTGTGAGATACAGAAACTTGTGAGATACATAGAACTGTGGCTTAAAGCTGCTTTTGTTGTTGCCTGTTTCATTTAATATGATTTAAACATGTGTTGACTGCTTCGTAAGTTGTTATGGTTATCCAAATATTTCAATTACATCACATTTAATGTTTTTCATTAGCTACTTTTGAACAAATCTAAATATTTGCTTCTTTTAAAAGGATGTTCCATCTCTGTAATTACATATACATGTGACTAGAACTACAAGTGTTAGGCGGTATCTCCTAATTTAATTTGCATGTTTCATTACAAAATTATTGCACTGTTTATTTTGCTGGGTAACTGCCATATAGCATAAATGTTTGAAAGCATAAAAGCTAAAGCATTACACAAACCTCTCTGCATCCAATATAGTGCGCTGCCTGTGAGTAAAGGTAAAGTATATAGGCATGTAAAGGACATCTGTAGACATGTGGAAATACAAATTCTCTTTTGTTGTTAATGTGAAATAGAAAAAGAAGTACAGCTGTGGCAAAGCCGTTGCTTGAATCTGTTACTTCACATGACACATTTCAGTATGAACACACATGGCCTTGCAAATTTGGCATTGGCATTAATTCATTGTGAATGGATTTTCTTTTATGTTCAGCCAATAGATAGCATTTAAAAGGGGTCAAATGTAGCAAATATGAGCATTCTCTTCATAGGGTTTAATTAACAATGTAAATTGGCTAATTCTGTCATTTTCTTTTTTTAAAAAAACTCACTTTCTAAGTAATGTAAAAATGTATTATATGAAAATGTATTTCAGGGTGTCTAGCATTTATGCAGGAGCTAGTTTAGTGAGGCATCGGGCTGGAAACCTTAAAGACCTGGACTTCTAGTCCTGCCCTAGGCATAAAGCCAGCTGACCTTGGGCCAGTCACTTCTGAAAAACTTTGCCAAGAAAAGTGCAGGAACTTGTGTAGGAAGTTTCTGAAATTGAAGCTGATTGAACAGAAGGAAACAAACAAACAAACAAACAAAAGTTTATTCATGATTTTTTTTTATTTTTAAATATTTTAATCAGGAATAAGATCAAGTTATCATTATCACTTTTACCATCATAAAGGATTGTCAAAGCTTTTTTGTCTTCATTACAATGGTGGGTTTCAAAATTTTTTGGAACCTACTCTGTGGGTGTGGCCTGATTTGTGGAAGTGGCTTGTCGGCCATGTGACTGGGTGGGAGTGGCTTGGCAGTCATGTGACTGGGTGGGAGTGGCCAAGATGATGTCACTGAATTCTTTGTTCCAATGGATGAAATCCAAAAGTACGAAAGAAAACACTAATTATGTAAGGAACGGTCACTAAAATGTATAAGGAAATATTATTAGTTTTTGATCATTATTAATGTGTAGATAACTGTGGCACATTACACACCCATACCCACACAAACTATGACAGTGCCAGGAAAACACCAAAAAATAAGAATTCCCCTCCCAAAAGACTGCAAATGAAACCAGTTTTTTTCCCTAAACCTAAGGACAGGAAAGACAAAGCCGATGGAATAAAAACCATCAAGGCATTGTGGAAAATTATAAAGGACAATGCCAGGAAGCTCACAGAACCAGCAACCACCTCAGAATTACCTAAATAACCAGGGTGAAACACACTAAATCTGACAAAGCTGCCTTGCACCAACCTGGCCTGCCCATAGAAAAGCAGCCACTTTGAGACACATAAACCTTGACTGAACATTTAAAAGCAACATATTGCATCACAAAGAAAACATTTGCAAAAAGGAATAACATTTCTTGTAGTAAATATATTTTCTAAACAATGAAAATTTAAAATTCCATAAAAATAATTTTAAAAAAAGATATTCTATAAATAAAAAAATTCTTAAAAACCATTGTTAACTGTTCCATACACAATAATTCATACTGTAACCATTTCAAGGTATTCTACCAGCAATAATTTATACTGTAACCATTACAAGGTATTCTACACACAATATATTGAAGTAAACCATTTTAAAATATTCTATACTCAATACTTTTAAGTAAAATCATTTTTAAAAAAATTCTATATACAATACATTTTAAAGTATTGAGTGTAGAATTTTTAAAAATGGTTTATTTTAATTTATTTTGGATAGAATCCATACATAATAAATTGAAGTAAACCATTTAAAAATATTCTATACACAATAGTTTAAGTAAAACGATTTTAAAAAATTCTATGCATAATAAATAAAATATTCTTTTAAAAACATTAAATAATAAAAGAAAAACAAACGGGTCACTTACCAGCAGGCAGAATCAGCAGCTCTCCGATGCAATGTATGCAGCAGAGGGCAGGTAGGCAATGAGGCAGCAGGATAGGTAAACTTACTGGACTGGAGGCCCTTGTTGTCAGTTAGCTAGGCACACCACCTGGCAGGCTTAGCCAGTCAGGCAAGGCTGGAGGGGGGGGGGCAAGAGGTTTCGGCTGCATGGCATACGCCAGGTTGCGGCTTTCGCGAGGGAAGGCCTGAAAGCCGCTAGCATGCCACCACTGCCGCTCACCCTCTTTCACCAACCAATGCCTTTTGGCCACGAGGGCCTTTAGGCCTTCCCTCGTGAAAGTCGTGAGCTGGTGTACACAAGCGGATGGAAGCGGGTGGGTGGCGGTGGCGACAGGCTAGCTTTATTGGCCTCCAAACCAAAAGAGAGATGCAGACAAGGCTGCAATATCAGTGACTGAAAAGCAGCAGTAGGTTCTTGGCCATGAGTAGGACCTCATTAAATTAAAACTTGGAAGATAGAATTTCACCAAAGCAGATTCAGCAGCATTGGGACTTATTATAGTAGATATGGAACTGGGCTATCTGTTTTTCCTTATTCCCAGTGTTTCTTACATTTTATTGCTTAATTTGTATTATGATTTCCAGTGGACATGGTTATTTTGTCTGTTTTTGATGTTTGATAGTCATTACTTATTGCCATCCAAAAAAGTTGTCTTGCTGCTATAGTTCATACAAATTGACCATAGACATTGAGTAGGCAATGACCAACCTTCTTATGAAGAAGACTCCATGAGGTTTGAAACACAGAATACCCTTTTTATTGAAATTTATGCTTCATAGCATTCCTTCCCTTCAAAAACTTATAAAAATGTAAAATACAATCCTAAGAGGCATCATGAAGCTATCCTTATAGTTTTCATGGCAACTATATACATGTGTTTGCCACATCCTTGTCCTGAAATTCTTGTTTTCTGAGTTCATAATCGAACCGACAGCCCTGGGATTCCCTTATAGTCATACATCCAAGCACTTATTCTATTTAGCTTTTGAGCTTACAAAAAAAGTTGTGGCATATAGTTAAAATATTCAGTATCTTTGTAGATGTCAAAGATGTCCAAGTGTGGCATTCACAGGGAGACATAAGAGGCAAATGATGATACATCCATAATTATGTCATCATACAAATGAGGCAAGTACACATTTAAGTAATTGTAACATCATGGCATAGTTATATAATCTTACTATTTGTCCATTAATTTCAAGAGATATAGCAGTTCAATGTTATTGTGGCTTGTCACTGATTGAACATATACATATAGATTGTTACACTGATTGTTCATATTATTACATATAAATTATGTAATATAAGCTATAGATCCTCATGTTTTGGAAAAAGCATTTCTGAAATGTGTGTAACTGAATTAGTCTTTAAAAGCGAATTAAAACTTTCAGCAGATCAATTGTATAGGTTTTTAAACAGGTGGCTCTGATAGAAATGTATTAGAGCCTATGATTTTGTTGGGAAAATGTTTTTTTTTCACCTCTGAAATGCAATCTTGAACTCAATTCTGTCTTCATTTTTAGTGGGCATTGGGTCAAAAGCAATACTAATCAAGCAGCTGTGCACAGCATAGGACACAACAGACCAATAAAGTTATTATCACCTCTTCTTACACCGAGGGACCACAAAAAAGACTAGGAAAAAGTTAAAGGTTAAGGATTTGTTATAATCTGTCTTGGGAGAAGGTATCACTCTTTTGAATGATAACTCTAGAATCTAACATAGCAGCTAAGTGACCATTTTCTTCTGAGCCATATTCCCCCTCAGTACTTTAAAATGTTGTTTTTAAACTGGGTTAAAAGCATTCAAGAATTATTCCAAAAGTCTTTTCCCTCTGCTTTTAAAATGTGACATTTCTCATAAATAATATGAGTAATCAGTTAAATACATTTTTTTGAATTTTTACCTTGGATACAAAAGTAGCCAGTTTCTGAGCAGTTTTTCCTTAGATTGTCCATTTAATCTGTCTTATAGTAGGTCCATTATTTCTAACAGCATGAAAAACTACACTTTACCTGCATAATCTAAACCTTGTTTAGACACTCTAACAGTTAGGTTTCAAGTTGTCATTTCATTTCCTAAAAACTAATATTCCATTTTGCTATGCTGATTCATTCTCAGTAAGTAGACCGAGTGTAACAAGACCGAGTGGCTGTTGTGTTTCCCTCCCAACAATTTGGCCAATGTTGGCCAATGTTTGGCCAATTTGGCCAATGTTCCATCACTCAGGCTGGGGGGTCAAATTTTACACCCCTCAGACAGGGTCCCCAACTTGGGAGTCCTCCTGGACCCACAGCTGACTTTCGACCATCATTTGTCAGCTGTGACCAGGGGGGCATTTGCCCAGGTTCGCCTGGTGCGCCAGTTGCGGCCCTACCTGAATCGGGAGGCCCTCACAACAGTCACCCAAGCCCTTGTGATCTCTAGGCTGGAATACTGTAATGTGCTCTACATGGGGCTGCCCTTGAAGAGCATCCGGCGACTGCAGCTAGTCCAGAATGCGGCCGCGCGACTGATCGTGGGTGCACCGTGGTTCGCCCACATAACACCTATCCTCCGCGAGCTGCGCTGGCTACCTGTTGATCTCCGGGTGCGCTTCAGGGTGCTACTTACCATCCATAAAGCCCTCCATGGTAGTGGATCTGAATACTTGAGAGACCGCCTTCTGCCGATTACCTCCCTCCGTTCCATCAGATTGCACAGATTGGGCCTCCTCCGAATTCCATCCGCCAGTCAGTGCCAACTGGCGACCATGAGGAGAGCCTTCTCAGTAGCAGCTCCGACCCTTTGGAACGATCTCCCCGTGGAGATTCGTACCCTCACCAACGTCCAGACCTTCAGCACAGCCCTTAAGACCTGTCTAGCTCGTCAGGTCTGGGGATAAGATTTTAATCCGCCCCACCCGAATGCTGAATGAATGTTGCGTTTTACTGTTTTGTTTTATTTTATTCACATTTATGTTTTCTCTTGCACTCCCTCCTACGAGTTGTAAGCCGCCCTGAGTCCCCTCAGGGAAAAGGGCGGCCTATAAATGCCAAATAAAACTCTAAAAAAAAAAGTAACAAGGGTCAGTGGAAAGCTCAGATGCTCTGTGTTTAATGGAAGACAAGGTTGCTGATCAATGGTGATAGACTGGGAGAAGTTAATTCAAGAAAGGAATACTTCAAAGAGACTCACTATCACCACCACTCTTCATCATTGTAATGATTCTTCTGTCACCAATGCTCAATAACTCAGGTCATGGCTATCAAACATTAAAATCATCTCCCAGGATATTCATCCTCCTTTACATGGATAATTTGAAGCTGTATGGAAAAACAACCATTTGAAATAGAATTGTTGCTCAACACTATCCATATATACAGCGAAAATATGCCAATGGAGTTTGAACTGGACAAATATTTTATATGCACCATCAAATGGAGAAAAATAGTGAAAACAGAAGGAAGCAATATGCCCTTAATAGAAATAACATAAAGTGTTTGGATGAAGATGGTCACTACAAATACCTGGGCATCCTCCAGACTGACAACATCAAGCACACTGAATTCAAGAAAAGGATTAGAAATGAATACATTAAGAGAATTAAGAAGATCTCAAAATCCAAACTCAGTGAGGAAATACCATCAAGGCAATTAATACCTGGGCAATTCAAGACAATTCAAGTGACTAGATACATAGCTGGAATAGTAGACCGGACTCAAACAGAACTAAAAGCCCTGGATTGGAAGACCACAATAATAATAATAATAATAATAATAATAATAATAATAATAATAATAATAATAATAACAACAACAACAACAACAACAACAACAACAACAATCATAGACATCGCAATACCAGGTGATAGCAGGGTCGCCGAGAAGGAACATGAAAAAATCGCAAGATACCAGGACTTAAAAATCGAAATTCAACGACTATGGCACAAACCAGCAGTGATAATTCCAGTGGTAATTGGCACACTGGGTGCTATTCCAAAAGCACTGGAATGACATTTAAAACAGTTAAAAATTGACAAAATCACCATCAGTCAAATGCAAAAAGCCACACTGCTTGGATCTCTCATATTACGAAAATATGTTATGACGTCCTAGGCCCCTGGGTGGGGCCCGACTAGTAACCAATGCCAAATCCGGCGAAACAACTGGCCGATGTGATACAATTGTATAACAACAACAACAACAACAACAATAACAACAACAACAACAATAACAACAACAACAACAGCAACAACACCTCCGAGGAACTTTACCTTGTCATAGTAGAGGGGCTTGCACGCTCTAATGATCCTATGTGCTATGCTGAACAGGTGAAACCATATCAGACAGGTCTCAGGTGAAGGGCCAAACAAAATTTGCTCCAGAACCCATTCAAATATGGTGAATACAAAAAGAATGAAATTTATGCCGGCTGAACTGTCGCCTGGATTAACAAGGGTTCCGTTGGATGCTATGGCTCCTGGGCATTCTGCGCAAAATGAGCTACAGGGCTCAGCTCCCTCTGCTAGGCAACCAGGTCATGGGGCTGACAAGCTACTGGAAGAAAAAGTGAAAAAGTGAAAAATCTGGACTAGGGAAGAAAACATCTCTATTATGAAAGCTTACTATCAGTCTGAGACAGCAAAACGTGGATTTCAAAAATGAATGTACCAGATTTGGGAACCACACAGACTGTGATATCAGTGAACAAAGGCTAATGGACTAACGACGTGTAATTCTAAGCCACAAATTTTTCACTATAGCAGAATTAATAGGAATCGAAGAGAAAGCAACTAATGGTCTGAGTATACCAACAAAGAAGAGTAACATCAAGAATGATCTGCAAACTCAAAAGCAAACTGAGGAAGAAAGGGAGGAAGAGGATGCTGAAATGGATGAAGATAAAGAACAAGGAAACACTAAAGAACAAACACCAATAGATATTGCTCAAATAGCTGAGAAAATAAAGCATCAAATGGAAGATGTCGAAAGAACACGTTTGACAAAGCTGAACCAAGTGAACCAGAAAGAGTTGAGAAAGGTACTAAAAAAGGTCAATGAGGCTGTGCAAACTATTCAAACTGCTACATTAGCTGAAACAAACCAACTGATGAATGCAGCAGCCTTCATAACCACCAAATAATTGGGTTTGAAAATACAAAAGAACCAAAGAGGCAAGAAGAGGAAGCATAAGTGGAAAATTCAGTTGGAACTGAAGATCAAAAAATTTCATGGAGACTTGAGCAACTTGAAGAACCTAAGGCAAGGTCAGCTAAAGAACAAACAGGACAAAAGCAGGCTGGAAGCAAGATAGGATTTGGAGAATAAAGAGATTGCGATAGTAATTGAAGAGCTGAAGTAGAGGGTTGTTGCTGTTGCTGAAAAGATTAAAAGGTATGAAAACCGAGTAGTTCAGTTCAAGGAAAACTCACAGTCAAGAGGAAATCAGCACCAGTTTTATAAAAGCTTAGAAAGTAGAGATGGAGTAACAACAAATGAAAAGCCTGATAATGAAAAAGCTCTGAAATTCTGGAAGAATTTGTGGGAAAACAACAAGAACCAAAACAGAAATGCAAAACTGATCAAACAGATTAAAGATTCCATTAAAGTGCATAAAATGGAAGATGTAAAAATAACAAAAGAAATGGTGCAAAGACAGTCAAGAAAAGTGAAGAACTGGAGTGCACCTGGACCACATGCACTACATGGCTTCTGGTTAAAGGCACTTACAAGTGTGCACAAAAGATTGGCAGCCCAAATGAACCAGACCTTAAAAACACCTGAAAATGATGAATGGATGACAAGTGGAAGCACATTTTTGATCCAAAAAGATAAAGAAAAAGGAAAGGCCCCTGGAAACTATAGGCCAATCACCTGTTTGCCAATATCATACAAGCTCCTTACTGGTATCATTGCAAACCAAATTTATGGATACTTGGAAAGAAAATAACTTGCTTCCTGTAGAACAGAAAGGATGCTGCAAAAATTCAAGGGGAACAAAGGACCAACTGCTGATTGGCAAGCTAATCCTAAAGAATTCAAAGAAAAGACGAACCAACCTGATCATGGCTTGGATAGACTATAAGAAAGCATTTGATTCAGTTCTCCATAGCTGGATCAAGAAATGCCTGAAAATCTTTGGCATCAACAGCAACACAAAAATTCATGGAAACTTCAATGAACCTCTAGAAAACGAAGCTTATAGCTGATGAAGAAATACTGGGTGAAGTTGAAATTAAATGAGGCATTTTCCAGGGTGATTCCCTTTCACCCCTACTTTTTATACTCTCAATGCTACCACTGACAATCATTTTGAAGAAGATGAACTGTGGATACGAACTTGCAAAGAAAGGACAGAAAATTTCGCACTTGGTATACATGAATGATTTGAAGCTGTTTGGTAAAACAAAAGCTGAACTGAATTTATTAATTGAAAGCACAAAAGAATTTAGCCAAGACATTGGTATGCAGTTTGGAATTGACAAATGTGCAACAATGGCAACCAAAGCAGGCAAGGTCATAGAAGATTATGGAATAGAACTTGAGACTGAAGAAATGATAAAGGCATTAAAACCAGAAGAAGGCTACAAGTACTTGGGGATTTTAAAGGCCTATGCATAATAAAGTCAAGGATTTAACTTCAGCCAAGTACATTCAACGAATTCACAAGATATTAAAGTCCAAATTGAATGGAGGAAACATCATAAAAGCCATAAATACCTGGGTTATACCTGTGATTCGATACTCTGCAGGAATAATTGACTGGATCCAGATGGAGTTGGACAATTTGTACAGAAAAACAAGGAAGCTTATGACAATGAATCATGCTTTGCACCCTAAAAGTGATGTTGACCGATTATATCTACCAACAGCAGAGAACTCCTACAAGTAAAGCAGACTGTGGAAGAAGAAAAACACAGCTTGAATGATTACATCCAGAAAAGTGAAGAACCAATGATTAGGGAAGTACATAAAGGAGGCCTTTTAAAGAGAACTAAGTCAAAAGCTGAATATAAGAAAGAAGTAATTGAGAAGTGAACTGAAAATGGGAAAAACAAAGCTATGCATAGCCAATACTTGAAAAGTATTGAAGGCAAAGCTGACCAAAAGCTAACTTGGAACTGGTTAAGATCAGGAGCACTGAAAAAAGAAATAGAAGGCTTTATTTTGGCAGCTTAAGAACAAGCCTTAGCCACAAACTACATGAAGGCAAAAAATCAACATGTTACCACCAACAGCAAATGTCGCCTCTGTAATGAGAAAGATGAGACAGTCAACCACTTGATCAGTGAGTGCAGCAAAATTTCACAAACTGACTACTTACAATGCCATGACCATGTTGCTAAGATCATTCACTGGAAATTGTGCCAAAAGTTTGGATTTGAGTACAGCAAAAACCACTGGGAACATCAGGTTGAGAAGGTTTTAGAGAATGAAAAAGTCAAGATCTTGTGGGACCTCAGAATCCAGACTGCAGGCACTTGGCCCACAACACACCTGATATAACAATAGTTGAAAAGAAAAAAGTATGGTTCATTGACATTGCAATACCTGGAGATGCATGAATTGAAGATAAACAGCAAGAAAAAATCACAAAGTACCGGGACTTGCAAATTGAAGTTGAGCAACTGTGGAAAAAGAAATCGTGTGTTGTCCCGATTGTAACTGAAGCCCTTGGAGCAATACCCAAAGGGCTACCTCGCTATTTGGAAATTTTAAATTTATCAGACTTGAACATTCTGATTCTACAAAAAACCACCCTACTTGGAACAGCTTATATCCTCCGACGTTACCTTAACAGTTCCTAGTTCCTTGGTTAGGACTCGTGCTGCTGAGCTACCAACCAGCCCCAAAGGCTGTGAATCTCACCAAAGATTAACCACAGGATGATGATGATGATGATGATGATGATGATGATGATGATGATGAAGAAGAAGAAGAAGAAGAAGAAGCAGAAGCAGAGGAAGAGGAAGAAGAAGAGGAAGAGGTAGAATAAAAAGAAGAGGAAGAAGGAGGAGGAGGAGGAGGAGGAGGAGGAGGAGGAGGAGGAGGAGAATCATCATCAATCAGGTTCATCCCTGCAGTGATGTTGACAGACTCTACTTATCAAGGAAAATAGGTTGGCATAAAATGTTGTAAATACATCAGATAGTTGCAGAAAAAAGGAAGAACAGTGAAGAAGATACATTGAAGCTAGTATACCAGGAAGTCTTACTGATACTGGAAAGACCAAAGAGACGGAAGGGCTAATTCTGGCTTTGAAGGACCAAGGTTTAAGAACAAATGCATACAAAAGCCAGAGTTGAGAAGATAGTGGCAAACAGCAAGCGCCACTTATGAAAAAAGAACCTTGAAAAAACAGTGGACCACCAGTTTAGCTGCTGCAAGGAGATTACATAGTTACTACAAGCAATGATATGACAAATTAGCAACAATAGTGCATTGGAAGATCTGCAAGAAGTACCATTTGCCTCTAAGCAAGAATTGGTGGGACCATAAAATAGAGAAAATAACAGAAAACAAAGAAACTAAAGTGCTTTGAGACAGACCAGCACCTGCTACCACCTGCTTCTAGACTTAACAATTGCAAATAAGAAAGACAAAAAAAGTCTGGGTAGTGGACATGGCAATACCTAGAGACAGCTTAAGAGAGAAGAACTGGAAATATAACAAAATAAAAAGACATAGAAATAGAAATAGAATGATCCTGGCAAATGAAAGCTAAGGTAATTAACATAGGAGTAGGTGCCCTGGGTACAATCCTGAAACAACCGTAGCACCAGTTGAACATTATCGGTTTTGACAAAATCCACATCAGTCAATTGCAAAAGGCAGCTCTACTTGGTACAGCTTCCATCCTGTGACAATACCATTATCATCATCAAACAACAGTAGCTTCCCGAAAAGATGGCAAATCCCGTCTAAACATCTGGCTAACTGTGCAACCAACTATAAGAATAACACATTTCTGACTTAGTCTTCTCAAGCACTATAAACCTATTACTTCTAATACACAGTTCTAATGAATTTGTAAAGAAAGAGAGGGGTTATATCCATAGTCCCCTTTCTTTTGCAGGAGTATGAAAGAGGCTTAATGTAACTATATAAGCCCAGCATTATCAGGATTCTTGCTCAACCATCAGAATCTGAATGGTGCATACAGATTCAGCGACATGGCCATTTTCTAGATTGCTATTGTGATTGCTACAGTGGAATGTGATAGCCCAACAGCAATCAGGTTTTAAAGATGTGGAAATATGTGAGCTTTACTAAATGATAAATGAGATTTATTTCTAATTACAATTGGGACTGCAGCTGCACCTAATTCGCACAAGCAGTATTGTGACAGCTGCATTAAAAAGCAATTATATGAAATAGTTCCATTTGACTACTTTATACGTATCAGTTTACTATCACTGGGTAATTTAGTTTTTGTGGTATAACTAAATCTTTCAGAATAGATTCTTTGAAATCATGACTGCCACATTAAACTCTTAACACTACCGTTAAATCTGTTTGCATATTATTTATAACATATAAAGTAATCTAGTGACAAGGTTTTAGCAGTATATGGAAGGTTTTTTTTGTCTCATTTCATAAACCTATTTCAAGAAAATAGTTGTCAAATTAATCAAAAGAAAAATCAACTATCAGAGGTAATGTCAACTGACAGAGCAATAAAAAGCACCAATGAAAGCAACCACCAAGTGTTAGAAATTAAAAAGCATATTGGACTATAATACACTAAGGACCACTTAGGTATAATGAAACCATAAACTAAGTCTTTTGTTCACTTTGCGCCTTTTAATGAAAAATTTAATTGTGGCACAAATAACAGGTGCTTGAAGCATTTACTGCATTTTCCTAATCATCAGCAGAAACTACAACTGTGTGTACATGCACTCCCCACCTCTCTCCCCCTTACACCACATGTTCTCCCAGGTACTATCTGGCTGCAATCAAAGTTTTCAGGATGTCTGGGTGAAATATATGTTTAAGAGGGGTTTTTTTGTTGATGGTGGACAATTCTAGAAATATTTGTGTAGAACAGGCAGAATTAAACATCATAGAGGGCCTCAAATGAATCAGTTATATCTGGCAATTATAAATTATGATATAGCATTCTATAGTCAAACAAGTCTTAAAATCTCTGTGATTCTGCCAACTCTACAGGATTTGAGATAACTGAAGATCCAGAAAACTTCCACCAAGGAATAACGTACTTCATAGAGGGGGTGGATGGACATAATGCAACGCTCAGAAATTAATCAAAGTAGAATTCTCTCTCCTCCACTCCCTTCTTACCTTGTTGAGTCCATCCACCCTCTCTTTCATTCTATCTTTCCAAGCCTTAGAGACTTCTCTAGAGAACTAGGTTTTTGCACAGTGTATCTAAATACTTTTCAATAAAGATGAATAAAATAAAGCCAAGGTCCAGGGTCTTTCCCATGGTAGTATATGTACTTGATACTTTTAGACCTCTATGTAGTGCCCCTCCATTTGGGAATGAAATGAGAATTAGCATAGTACTATACGCATTAGCCTATAAAATGCAAAAAGTCTTTAAAATGAGCAATTTAAATAATTAGGAATTACTTAGTATCTTTAAAGGGCATGAAAAATCAACGAAGTACAGCTGTAAATCTATTTTCTGCTATTAACCAGAGTTAATCTATTATGGTTGATATATCTCTCTATATAAAAATTGCTCTCTCTGTGTGTGTATGTTCCAAAATAAATCTGGAATGCCTTGAGCAATTTCAACCAAACTTGGTACACAGGTGAATTACTCTCTGGGGAAAAATACAGTGGGGGTAAGACACTGCTATCACCCCTCGGGGGGGGGTGTTCTATTAAAATACGGCCTCTTGTGCCTTAAAATGGCTTCTACTGTAATGCCATAAAATGGCTTCTACTGTACAGCACAATGGAGTTGCCATGGTAATGGCTTCACAGTACTCCACTCTGGTAAGGGGGAAAATCCAACATTACAAATTACATTTGGTCCGGACATTTCTCCCCTATAAATAAATACCTGGCAATGCTGGGTTATCAACTAGTTTAATATATAAAAGGATACACTAAGAGTCCCTATGTTTGTTTGTTTTTTGTTATTTTTTAAATTGATGAATAGATAGATTCTTAGTTCAAGGATAATGTACCACTTAATACATGGTGAGGTGTTGTATCTTTTCCTTTTGTTATAGATAACATGTACATAAAAGGTCCAAAAATAATGTCCTTGACAAAGTTGGTTACCTCTATATGAGGCAGTTCAGAAAGATTTTTTCTGGAAAAGGAACAAATGCATGTGTTAGAAACTGAATCAGGGGTCAAGTGTCCTTTTGAATTTTTTCAATTTCTGGGCAGAAAATGAAAAATAAACAACTTATCTCCAGATTAGTTAGGAAAAATCTTTCAAGGCATTTCAAGGAAAAGTCTAGCTTTGCAACTGAAACATCCAAAATAGGAACAGTTTCCTCACCATTTAATTTAAGAGATTATTAGAAAACAGAAGACATTTGAAAATGTTGTGGATTTAATCTCATGATAATTTTCCTGTAATGATTTTCCCTCTGAGATTCACTGCAAAACTTGCCATTTGGATGACTGCTATCAAAACAAATAAGTACGACTATTCTCATACATAGAAGACAGGAGGAGGATAGACTTAAAAGACTCTGATCAATGCACCTGCGGATATAGCTGCATTTTGGTCTCTCTGAGCTGACAAAAGCCTCATCTTCATGAGGGAAATTTTGGATGGGGAGCACCCAAAGTTCTGTTATGCAAGTACTTTGTAATTCCTTGTGACTGGAATGAGTATAGGTGCACACCATTGATATGGATCTTTGGCCCTTCAGTAAAATATGCACTTAGAGATGGAAATAAAATATGAAAGACGAATTAATAATATGGCTCAGAAATTGAAATAATTGCCTTCCACATTTCAGGAGGGGAAGGGGAAGAAAATAGGGTCTGCAGTAACCACCAGAAAGTAAAGGTGTTGGAGTATTACATGGGAGCGTAATGCTAATTAAAGTTGTTACAAATATTAAAGATTATGGGTTTGAGTAGAAATGTTTAATGTAGCTATTTGGTTCACTTCACAATAATTCTTTTTTAATTCCCCCTGTAACACACTGAAAGAATTTAATCATAAAGCTGTCAGATATATTACTTTATAAGAAGCAGGAAATGTTATTAGTTATGGTACTGCACAATCCATGATTATGCTTTTATCTAAAAGGCTGCTAATGTATCTTCCAGTAGCCTGATGTTTATTTCTCTACTGCATCTCATACCTAATTAATTTCAAGTTATATTTTCACTACAATTGGAGGGGGGAGCATACAACAGTTCAGAAAGGCAGCATTATGGCTGATAGCCAAACACAATGCAATTGTCATGATTTGTCCTTCTTATTAACAACTTTATTCAGTAGATCCTCAGTGGACAAATGGCTCAATAGAGACAATTTTTCAATCATTTAATGCCTGAATAAATTGGTCTATGTATTTAATAATTCTAGACTATATTAAATATAGCAGAAACTTTTAAAACTATTGTGCTGTCATTTAAGCTTCCTAGCATTCATTGTCCAAGGGCAATCGGTAATATTACAGAACTACAATGATAAGCATTACAAATCCATCAACTGATTAGTTTAGTCCTATATAGCTAGCCATATCCTTACTGAGAATTGAACCTGGGATTGTGGCAACAGCTTGTGGCTTAGTGGCTAATACAACTGCCTAACATGTAAAAACAGCCCAGTAAGGGTATGGCTAGCTGATGAGAGCTAAATAGCTTGAAATAGATATATACCACTCTCCCTTTATTTATTTATCAGCACAAATGCAACACAAATGTAACAAGGCAACATTAAAAAAATGGTTTTCTGCCTGGATGGCTCCTAGGGTGAGTCAATAGATAGAAAAGGGAAGCAGTATGCTCCCTCCCATATTTGGGCATACTGGGGTTGTGACACAATACACACACACACATACATTATATACATACATAGTGTTGCATAACTCCCATTACTTGTCCCAGCTTCTGCCAACCTAGCAGTTTGAAAGCATGTAAAAAATGCAAGTATAAAAATAGGAACCATCTTTGGTGGGAAGGTAACAGTGTTCCATGTGCCTTTGGCTTTGACCAAGAAGAAGTCTTTGGACAGCGCTGGCTCTTTGGTTTTAAAATGGAGATGAGCCCTGCCCCTAGAGTCGGGAATGACATGTATGTATGTATGTATGTATGTATGTATGCATGCATGCATGCATGCATGCATGCATACACACACTATGCAATACCCTGGTATCCCCTTTAGCGTCATTACCGAAAATAGAAAATAGACAACATGGCATCACCAGTATTTAATCCACAGTGCTAATGCACTCACACTCTTAAAGGTGATGCTGGCAGACCCTTTCCAAGCTTGGTGTGACCTTTCTCGCTGATTAACTAGCAAAAAGATGGTGAAGCAGTATTTAAATCTCTAGTTCCAATTATTATATCTGCATTACTATTAGGTTACATTTTTAAAGTTGTAATTCATTCATTTCCAATTGCTTATGCAATATAATATTGTGGTTAATGTTTTCTGCAAAAGAACCACTGTGATATATTTAGTACTTAGTGAATCTAAAGGTACATTTGGGCCAAAGATGACTAGCTATTACATTTTGTAATTTAATAGAAGTGATATTACTTGTTCTTATGGCAAAATACTTATTCATTTAGCCTAATGTGGGCAACTGTATTATTCTGTAGTTCTAGCTAAAGTATTTAGTATATCCAAATAATATATCCAAATAGTTTCATTTTCCTAAATCCATGGAATATACACAAATTAAGTAGTAATGAAAGCATCTATAGCTTATGTTAGGAATGTTTTCAAAGCTCCATGCTGTAAATAAAATATATTTATTCAGTCATAAGTATCCTAGAATAAATGTTTCAGTTTTGAATTTATTGTATCACAGGAAGTTTTATAGGTTTCTTGAACTTTCAAACAATAACTTTTTTGTTTTATTCTGAATATTAGATTAAATTTCTCTTATTATTTGCAAGGATATCATATGCTACAAAGTCAGTCTGCCTGTTATGTTCTCTTCTTAAATAATTAAGCTGAGAAAACTGAAAGGAAAGATAAAAAGCATTTCTTTTAGTAAACGTTTACCTGTTGCCAAAGCTTCAAACCAACTTTTACTTTCAGACTAGAGATTTAGAAACATTGTTCTTGCTTTTACTACCATTAGCATTTTTATGAAGCAAATTTTCCATCCCATATAAATAACTGAGTAGTTATCCATTTAAAAAAGGAATTGTGTGGAAACTAAGGAACAGAATGATATTTAAATGTACATGAAGTAAGTAGCATATCTACCAAGATGAATGGCTGGCTGGAGGGAAATGCAATTGAACCACCCTGCAATATTTTGGAAAGATCAGAGGTGGCATTCAGCAGGTTCTGACCAGTTCTGACGAACCAGTAGCAGAAATTTTGAGTAGCTAGGAGAACCAGTAAATACCACCTCTGACTGGTCCCACCCCCATCTATTCTCTGCTTCCCGAGTCCCAGCTGATGTGGAAGAAATGGGGATTTTGCAGTATCCTTCCCTTGGCCCACCCACTAAGCCACATCCACAGAACCGATAGTAAAAAACAACAACAATGCAAATCCCAGCACTGGATAAATCACATTAGAGCCAAGTTGATGTAGAAGTTAACTATCAAGCTAGAAATCAGGAGATCAGAATTCTAGTCCCATTTTAGGGATAAAGTCAGCTTGGTGACCTTGGGACATTCTCTCGTAACCTGAGAGAGGTGGCAATGGCAAACTACTTCTCAAAAGCCTTCCCAAGGAAACTTCAGGAACTAGATAGGCAGTCACCAGGTGTCAAAAACTGATTCAAAGGCATGCACGTACAAAAAGTCACATTATCCAAGTTTCAGGGAGAGAAAATCACAAGAATAATATCATGAAATTCTGCTCATTATGTCTCATTAGTTTTTACCATCTCAAGGCTACATTTCCCTATCCATTTAGTGGAATTTTTGCTAACATAATGTCATGACTGGACCACATTTAGGAAAGATGCCAGTATGACTTGTAAATCAATGTATGAATTAATGGTGGAGTTATGAAATCCCAAGTCATTTGACTTTCAAAACATGAACTTCGTTAATGGGTTCACCAATTTTACTTTGATGTCAAACACGTGACACTTTTGAATGCATTTTTAAAAAAATGTTTCCTCTAACACTAATGCCACACTCTTGTTTTTCAATAGAATCAGAAAAAAAACATGAGGCAATGTAATTTTAAAGCTATTTTTGTATCTATATATTATTATATATTCATGATAATGTTGCCAAGGTAAATGGACTGAGTGAATTTTTCAAGCACCTATAGTTCTACGTAAGTTCTTGCAAAAAAGGGTCAGTAACAGTGCTAAGATGGCTTTTGAAATCAGGGTCAACTACTTCATGCTATTTGTCTGCGTATTGGAATCTCTTTAGGATCAAAGCAAGTCCAGCAATGCATGATCTTATTATTATCATCATATTGTGCAAGTCACATGCTTTTATGGCACCCAGCTATTAAATGGGGCAAGCAGCTATAGTCAGCCAAGTGTAAAATAATAAGCCTGAGAGCAATGAACCAAAAGGGGAAACACATTGCTTTTTCCTTCATAAAACCTTAGTATACTGGCTTCAAAATAAGGTTACTGCATAAACGGGTTCAAAGCTTTCAGATAAGCTTTGTCTGTAGTGAAATATGCATTAGAAAGTTTGTATTAAAGATCTTACCAATTACAGAACTATTATTCAAACATACTTTAATGCAGTCATTTCAATGATGTTTATAATTTTTCCTCAAGTACAAATGAATTATAAAGTAAATTAATCAATTTTTGGAAGAATTATTGTGACTCAAATGAAGGCTGTTAAATATGTATTGGTTACAACATTTTTCAATAATTAATGCCAGTCCTAAACACAGCTCCTGTACTAAGGTATGTGATTTGGCTATCTGGATTTAACAACCTATCAGATTTCATACTCACAATGTTCTAACAAAATTAATTGCTTAATAAATGTATCAAGATACAAGTAAAAACATTTGTCTTTAACCAGGAGTATACAAGAGTAATTGCTACAGTCTCAGATGAAAGAAAATGTGTAGCTATCATGATGAACCATATATGTACAAGCGTATCTGTCCATTTTACCCAGAGTTTTTAGATTCAGGATTTTATTATAATTTTTAAATGAAGAATTATCATCTATACTTGATAAAGAAAAATAGGGTCTGCATTTTTTAAAATTACGATGATAAAGAATTTGTTCCATTAAAAAATAAATGTAGAAGCCTGGTGAATTTAGAGCAGTGATGAGCTCACCGTACACAAACGTCTTCCCATATTCTGTATCTCCTAGGCTTATTACATAAGCAATATCACATGTTAGATGGTCATTCCAGGAAGCACCATCAAATGTGAGATGAATGAAATGAGATCAATGCAGGAAGGGTTTAAGGGAAGAAGAGGCCAGCTAAAAAGTAATCCTTGAAGGTAATAATATCTCCACAAATGATAATAGTGATCATGGTGATTGCTTTGGGGTATAATTTAATCTGTAATAAATTATGCTAGATAAAAACTCTGAATCCGCTGCTAGAGGAATTAATGCTAAAATCATTTTACATTACGTATTTCTCATATATAAATTATGGACATATGGAAGTCCAAAATCTGTATGCCAGTTGTTATAGTTCCCCACTCTACTGCCACCTGATAGGGACTGATACAGTCCTTGGATTTGTAAATGAGTCTTGACAATTTACAGCAAACAAAAATGGTTTGTAGTTTCTGAAAGGACTGCGACACAAAGCTTACTTTTACAAAATGGCCAAAATTGGCTGTCACCAAACAAAAATTGTAATAGATGTGGTTAGGTTAGATAAAAGGAGAACCAGACTATCTTAAGAGTATTTAAATGTTTAATTCCAGACCAACTCAATAACCTTCCATTCAGAAAAGAGCTCAATGTACAAATGAAAGGGCTATCTAAAGACTTCACTAGAAAAATCTGAGTTGTTTCTGATTCTGTGAAGAGGTTCCCATAGGTAGGAATGTTTTGTGGAACAAAATTAGCTTCTAGAGTGTGACATTTGCATGAATCTTAGGTGTCTGAGCTAATTAACTTTAAGATCAGATCTTGTTCCAAAGGATGTACTGAAAAAGCAAGAACTAAAGGATTGTTGCACAGAAAAGGGAGTGGTCTTTTATTTGTTTATTTAAGAAATTTCCTTTGAAGCGCACTCACTCTCAGTGATTCTTTGTTGTTGTTGTTGTTCTTAATTGAGAAGTCATGTCAGACCCATCGCAACCCCATGGACAATATTCCCCCATGTCGTCCTGTCCTCTACCATCCTCTGGAGTCTGTTTAAGGTCACACCTACTGATTCTGTGACTCCATCCAGCTACCTCATTCTCTGTGGTTCCCTTGTTCTTTTGCCCTAAAACTTTCCCAGCGTTAGGCTCTTCTCCAGTAAGTCCTTCCTTCTCACAGTGATTCTGGGCACTTACAAAAATTAAAAACCAATATACAAACAATAAAAAGCAATATCCCCCTACCCCTCTTTCAATAACAATGAAGCAAACTAGCAACTTGATGGATTCCATCCCATTCTGGGTTCTACTGACCAATTGACAAAATCAGATCTTTAAAGCCTTGCGAAGAGTATAATTTAATAGCAATAGCACTTAGACTTGTATACTGTTTCATAGTGCTTACAGTCCTCTCTAAGAGATTTACAATGTTAGCATAATGCCCCCAACAATCTGGCTCCTTATTTTATCAACCTCGGAAGGATGGAAGGCTGAATCAACTTTGAGCAAGTCAGAATCAAACTCCTGGAGTGACCAGTGAGTTCACCTACAGTACTGCATTCTCACCACTGGCTCTTATTCTTTATGATGCCAGTACAATTGAATTAAAGTTATAAGGAAGAAGATTCAGGGCAAACATTAGAAAGACACTCTACTAGGTTCTGCCTGAATAAAAATTGGCTTAATAGCCTTTAAGTTCTGCTTCAGTATTAAACTTCCATGATTCTGTGAATTTTACTGCCCTTTCTTAAAAGCTGAGAGATGGGTGATTTTCAACCACAATATTCTCTCTTCTATCATCATTCTATTTTTCTCAGTCCCCATCTTCCAGTGATTTTATCTACTTGCCTGCACGATGTCCAATGGTTTTCCTCCTCCTCTTTCAGAATAAAGAGAAAAATTAGGAGTCATGTTTTGCGATCTTCCTCTTACCCATCTAGAAGGAATGCTACTAGAGCAATCTGCACTACAGAAATGAGGATTCTCACTCAGTGTTGATTTTTTTCTCCTTTTGATTTTATTTAGTTTTTAAGTATTTTAAAATAATGTGTCAATGCAATATGATTAATGATCATTGGATTGTAGCAGGAAAGTGATGATGATAGCTCTGCAATAAGTGATCAATATGTACTTGAAACGGATTTATAGAAAAACAAATTAACATTATTAATAATATTATTTATTTAAATTCTTACATTGTCCTGCTATATTCCATTCACAACCCAGATTCAATACTTATATGTAGAGACATCTAGCCCTATTTGAAACATATGCAGATTTACAACACTTTTACATGAAGAAATTGCAAAGGAATTACTATGTTCATGTGAAATAAGTTTTAAGTTAAAGGAATAGACATGTCTGTCATCGGTGTTACATTTTTCATGGCAATTTATGCAGTTAGGATCTTTAATTTCTCCAGCACTTTATCCCAATTGGAATTGGAAGGGAAAAGTCTATTGAATAATTTCTAATACTTTGTATAATCAGCAACTTCTCCTCTTTAAATACTTTTAAGATAAGTTGTAACAGAGTAATCTGGTAATTTCAGAAATAAATCCTCATTATAACTGGATCACACTAATGAGTCCTGTTACATAATTATTCTTCCATGCTTCTGTTGCTAAATCTCCATGGCATGAGTTCAAACCAGAGCTTATCCATTGCAAACTTTCTAAAACTTGGCAAATCACCCCTTCTCTCCAACCCTTTCCCTCATTTCTTTCATTGGTGGCTAAAATGTAAATACTAGGAAAGTCATTCTAGCATTTGCTCTCTTTTTCAAGAGATTCTCTGCTTCTTTCCCATCCTGGTTTAAATTTCACTTTGCTTACCTATAATATCAGTTCTCTTCTCATATATTTTTTTGTGGTCTTCAAAAATATCAGCTCACAATGCACAGTACTGGATGCAATTTGAGCAATGATTGAGCTACAAAGAAGTGTATGGGAACAAGAGGCCAGCAGTGTGAATCAATTTGAAGTCAACAGAATGTTTAGCAGGGGATAGAATCACTAACGTGTAGCAAAGCTCATTATTAACACCATGGAAATGTCCATGGCTATGTGATAAAAACATATGTTTTGCATGCAGGAAATCCCTGGTCCAATTCTTGGCATGACTGGGCAGGGATTGAAATCAACCGTTTGAAACTCTGGATTGCATTTGCCAAAAGTCCAACCCTGAATGAGACTGAATGACTCACTATAAAACAACCTCCTAGGTGTAATTTGCAAACCCATAGGAGTTTAAGATGTCCACTGTTTTTTTTAAACACAACAAAAACAAAAACAACAACAACAAATATTTTCTCCCTCTCTGGTAATCTAAATGAAAACACACATTGCAAGTTGCCTACTTATTTAAGGGCTTGCTTCAATTTTGTTTCAGCTTATATCTGGTCAAAAGAAATACAATGGTTCTGTAAGATTAAAACTACAGAATGAATTCACCCACATAAAGGTAATTTCACAACTTCTACAAGGAGTAGCAAAATTTCACGAATTTGTCATAAATATCCAGTGCTTTTGCAAACTGCTTCAATCTGTATGTTTGGAAAATAAATTTTATCCATAAGAGATGTAATCTATTGAGAACTCTTGTAAATACACAACCCTGTACAAAAAATGACAGCTGAATAAGATTGCATCTTATGTCTTGCATAAATCCCATTCATTTGAGCTGACTTCACAGTAGCTTTATGTGCATGAATCTTACAAAGCAAACAGATTGTGTTCCGAACATTGACTGTAAACTTACTCAAACAGTACACAGTCACATATAACAAATGAATACAATGTGTAAGATGCATAATGAACCAAAATCTTGATGGCTATTGGTTAACTTAATCATTATTAAAATTTTGGTCAAATCTTAAAATCTTAAAATCACTATTCTTGCCTTCTTGAATGCTTGGAGATTTCCTTTAGAAATATTGTCTATGGTCTTCTTTAGTCAGGTAGCTGGTAATGTAAACCAGCAACAAAAGTGTTTTTAGTCCTCCTTATCCTTTCTTCCATTTATTTTCATCCAAATGTTCAGTGGTGCCACCAAGATCATTGTCCTGTCTAGAAATCTTTGGAGCCTGTAATTCACTTCAAAAGCTCTGGCTGCAGAGGAATGCTATTCACATCCCCTGAAGTGCTGGCCAAAATCTCAGATGATGTGCTGCTTGCTTCCTCCCAACCACTTGCCAAAATATCAAGTGATGAAGAGAAAGAGACTAATCTGGAAGGAAGCTCCAGGCTAAATTACCTCAGTGGCTTCAGGACCGCCCACATTTGCTGGAGTTATAGTTGTATCATGGTGGGGAAGATGCTAATAAAATTACTTTGAGAAATTGGAAAAGTAATATCATTCTGGATATTAAGGATTGGATTTTAAAAAGATATGGATTTTAAAAAGGTATGATCTTCAGTTTAAAAATGAACAGAATGGAAAAAAATATCAGAGTTGGATGGGACCTCAAGGTCTTCTAATCCAAGCAGCAGACCCTAAACCATTTCAGACAAATGGCTGTCCAATCTTTTGTTTAAAATCTCCAGTGACAGAACAGCTACAATTTCTGAAGACAAGCTATTCCACTGATTAATTGTTATAACTGTCAGGAACCATCAGGAATACTAAATACTAATTAAGAATGATTCAATATGTTTGTTTTTCCGCTTATGGAATAGGTTTTACGATATTTGTGATGTTAGAAAATCATTATTTCCCACTTCCCCAATAGATTTAGAAATATGTGTGACATTTGATTAATATGTGACATATATAGACAAATTATTCCCCCCACTCTCTCGTATTTTTAAAAAAACTTCTTTGCTTCATTACTGCTTTAAAAATCTCAGCCTACTTCCATTTCTAGGTTTCCAGACCTTTTCAAACAAATTTAAGCTCTCCTCTCTATGCATCCTTACAATGTTCACTGAGCTATGTTACCTAATTTATCTAAATGCCCATAACATCTGTTAGCTGTGACCTGAATTAAAACATGATATGGAATCAATACCATCCTTCTTCCTTGTTATTATGCCTCCAGTAAGATCTTTAGCATCTATGCATATCTTAAGAATGTCAGCAAGCACAGTTGGCCTTCAAGGAAAAAATAAATAAAAGGAAACATGGAAAGGGAAGAATCTTCTACCTAATAGAACTATATTTCTCCAAACTGTGTATTAAACCATACTTGCCTATAAATGATAGCCCAGTTGGAAACAACAATTGAAAGAGATTTGAAACAGAGAACAAAGGGATGGAACCATGCGTATGTTAGTAAAATCACTGGAATTTTTCCATTGTGGAAAAAAAGTTAATAATATCCAAATATGCTTGCTTTCTCAGTTTAAGAAAAGCGGGGGGCAAGAACTGCCTTCATCCAAGTAAAAGATGTTTGCATCAATTTCAGAAAAGTACAATCATTTTGCAAATGGTCCTATCTAAACCTCTTACACTATGAGGTAAGATTTTCACAGTATGACCATATGTTCTTATCATATCCACGAGTAAATAATGAATACCTAAGGTAAGTCCCTTAATTTGCTCTTTATACATTTCCAATGATGCTAAGATTGCTTGAATTTTCTTCAAGGCTATTTTTTTCTACTTGTTCACAGGAAATCTGTTTCACTAGACATTCCAACTCAGTAGCCTACTTATAAAGCTATTTATCTCCTACCTCTTCTATGAATTGCTGTAGTTATAACCTGGAAAGATGTAAAACCAACAGACTGCCCCTATTATCATACCAAAGAAAATGGACTAGGACAAAGAACAGGGGGAGAAATAACAATCAAGCAATATACCACCATTTGTTGGTCAGATAGCAGGTGGTACAGTTCTTAAATCTCACTTTATCCATTTCTGAGAAAATTTCAGCACACTGTAAATTCTAAATATGCTGCACATTATAAATTGAGTTATAATGGAAGCCATACAATTTTATCTGTGCAGAGGGACATTATATATCAGAAAGTATGATTCAAAGATGTAGCTATAGAGGACATATACATTTCAATGTAAAATGTAAATTGTGCATAATATATAAAAATAGAAGTACATCATATGTAAAATATATATAATGAAACAGCCATTCTCAGTTTTATTTGCCTAAGTTGAATGTGCCCAGATAAATGACAATATTTTGCTGATTTTGGCTAATCTCAAAAGCTAATCAGGGTAGGAACTGATTGGATGAATGCTCACCAACTACTCCAAAATCCAAAATGAAAAGCTGTAGGGTGTGTGAGAGACAGGGGTGGGTTGCTGCCAGCATCACTGCAATTTTGCATGTGTGCGCTCACGTCGCTCACATGCCTGCACATTTGACCATTAATGCAATAAAAATTGCTCTGCACATGTGCAAAAGCAAAAAACCAAGATGCCACCACCTATGCCACTGCCTATGCCGCTACCCATGCCACTGCCTATGGAGCCTCTTGGAAAAATGGTTCAGGGACATGGCAGGCCTGGATCACTGCCAGTTCCAGTGACCCGAGCCACCAAACTACTACTGGTTTGGCCCAACCAGGGCGAACCCGTAGGAATCCACCACTGGTGAGAGAAGATGTACATAGTGGGTGGGTGGATGGGAGAACACAATAGCAAAATGTTTCTGCTTTGTGAAAAAAAAATCATACCTGTGAAACTAATCAAAGAGAGAAGCCAGGGGTGAAATGCTAAAAAAATGCTACTGATTGTAAAAAATGATACCAGTTTGGTTCACCCAAACTAGTAGTAAAAACAATGCTACCGGTTTGGCTGAAGCAGTAGTAAGCTGTGTGACAATCAGCCGTGCTATGTGATTTATATTTGCTAGAATTTGCGCGGCACAGCTGTTTGCCACACAGCTGATCGTCAGAACTTTTTAAAAACCTTTTTTAGCATTTTTTCAGGTGAACCAGTAGTAAAAAAAAAATGCTTTAAAAAGGTTTTAAAAAAGAGGTTCTGACGATTGTATAGCACAGCTGATTGTCACACAGCTGATTATTGGAACTTTTTACAAACTTTTTTTAAAGCATTTTTTTACTACCAGTTTGCCCCGGTAATAAAAAAAATGCTTTAAAAAAGTTTAAAGAAAATTCCAGCGATCAGCTGCGCAACAATCAGCTGTGCCACGTGATTTATATTTGTTAGAAAGAAGGAAATCCTGCTTTCTAGTAAATCTAAATCTCATGGCATAACTGTTACCCCCTCTGGCTGTTCTACTTACCTTTGCAGACTCAGTAAAGGCTTCTTAGCGCCTGTGGTGCGCATATAGGCAAAGCAAATGTTTGGTGCATTTGCGTGCACAAAGCGAACCGGTAGGAGACTTCAGAGCATTTCACCCCGGAGAGAAGCAACGTGGAATTAAGGAGAAATTTCCTAACAGTGAGGGTAATTAACTAGTGGAATAGCTTGCCATCAGAAGTTGTGGGTGCTTCATCACTGGAGATTTTTAAGAAGAGACTGGACAGCCACCTATCTGAAATGACACAGGGTCTCTTGCTTGAGCAGAGGGTTGGACTAGAAGATCTCTAAGGTCCCTTCCAGTTCTATTCTGATTGATTTATATAAGTCACCATAGTTGAGTTCAACTGAGAGGTGACTTGATATTTTGCCCAGTTAGATGATAATATTAGGTAACCTTGATTCAATCTCAAAAAGTTAAGCAGGAGTTAATTTGGATGAAATATGGATGGCATTCCACTAGGTTTCCTCTGGAAAACCCTTCTCCCCCCCCCTTGCATTGTTAATTATCTTGTTGATTCAGAAGTTTCCTGAAATGAGAAAATTTGTACATTATATTATAAATTTTCATTTGGCTTAATATAGTGTCTAAATATATATCTTCTTTCCTCAATATTATTTGGGACGAAAATACAATAACAACAGCAAAAATAACAAGATAGCACTACAGGGAAGAGACATGTTCACTTCTGAGTAATTGATTTGTGCTTATTTCTTTTAATGAATTCAGCCCCTAAGTTATCAATCTTTGCCAGAAACTATAACATACTGCAGTGTATATTCTTTTCCAGCCTCCTACTCTAAAAATATTTAATGAAACAAGCTGTTTTAAATAAGCTGTATAGGAAACATTTTTACTACCCAAGGTTGTTTTTTTGTTTTGTTTTGTTTTGTTTTAATAGTGCAAAACATTGTAGATATCACCCCAAAATTAAAGCAGCAAGGGAAGTGGTATTAAAATAATATGCTGATTGAATCAACAGATTCATGCACTAGGAAAATAGGATTGCTCTGTGGCTATCTATTGAAATGCATTTATTTGTCTGATTAGTGTTTAAATTTGCTGCACACAGTGCTTTAGCAATATTGTCTAATGTGCAGAATAATAGCTGGATGTAGCCTTTGGGGGTACTATATAGTATATTAAAATTACAGCACCCCTTAGGTAGGAAGAGGCATATGATGATCCTAGGGCTTTTGGAATGTTACTTCAAATTGGAAGCTTACGGAAAATTAATGAGGGATTTAAAGGTGTATACTGGGGAATAAGCAAATAGCCGTTGTAAATATGAAGCCTCTGGTGGTAAGGAGCCAAGTTAATCTTTACCCGCTAGGCTCTTTTGACTATAATTAAATAATCTTTGTGGAATTATATCGAATGGTATTACAATGCAAAAATAGCCTGAACTAGTGCACTCAAATATTGCAGACATTTTCATGCCCATACTTAAAGCTGTAGTCCTATACACACCCTCCTGGAATTAAGTTGCATTGCAACGAGTAGACACATTGAAGGTTGCATAGTACCTTAGCCTTCTTCTTCCTCTTCCTCTGTATCCGTGATAGTGAACCTATGGCACATGTGCCAGAGATGGCACGTAGAGCTTTCTCTATGGGCACATACACTGTCTCCAGCTGTTATTCTGGTTTCTGGTGCGCATGTTGGTTTTCAAGAGTGCCGGAGCACTGGAAACCCAAAGATCACATGGCCGATGCACATGTGCATACCAGAAATTCAAAAACCAGTTGCTCCAATGCATGGATGTGCTGGAAATTCAAAGGCCAACTGGATGGTGCATGCATGCACACTGGCCAGCTGATCTTCAGGTTTCTGGTGTTCAGGCACGCATGTGTGTGCCTGCACACATATGTGTGCATGTTCTGGTTTCAGTACTTGGTGCTGAAAAGGTTTGCCATCACTGCTCTATTATCATCATCTAATCAGGCAGTTTTGCACTATCCTTGAGCAACAAAGGAAGCACTGGAAGAAGATTTAATTTTGCTACAGTATTATTTTATTTATTTTTAATAACTTAACCTTGATTTTAAAACCTGATAATCTAATTACATTTTGCTACTTTTTCCTTATCTGAAGAGCTGATAAGGAAAGCAAATTGCAGTAGCAGATGCCCACAATTATTCTTTTATTAATTTATCTCCACAAGTGATTTTGTTCTGTGTTCATCCAACATTCATGTAAAGATATAATATATATTGAAAAATGTGAGGAATCACTTAGCAATATATGGAGTAAATATTGAAACTACTTGCTAGGTAAATGTAACATCCAAGAATATTTACCATATTTTTCGGAGTATAAGATGCACCGGAGTATAAGACACATCAAGGTTCTGAAGAGGCAAATTAAAAAAAAAGTTTTTGCACTCCACAAACCTCCCAAAAATGGCCTGTTTTTCATGAAAATTTCTTTTACCCCAAAAAGGTATGAATAGCCTTTAGGGGGTTTGTAGAGCCTCCTGGGGGGGTCCTCCCCAAAATGAGCAAAAAATGGCCCATTTTTGTCAAAAAAATGTATCCATAGCCTTTAGCAGACTTATAGAGTACTCCTGGGGGTTGGGGGAGCAAAATTGAGCAAAAATCGCCCATTTTTCACTCATTTTTGCCCTCCCCAGCCCCCAGGAGCTCTCTGAAAGCCTCCTACAGGCTCTGCATGGCCATTTTGGTGAAGGGAGCAGGGTTTCAGGAGGCAAAAAATGCTGTATTCGGTGTATAAGATGCACCCAGATTTTCAGCCTCTTTTTTGAGGGATAAAGGTGCATCTTATACTCCGAAAAATATGGTATCTTGCATCTATGCCCTATTCAAATTGCTGGACCCAGACTGAATTGTTTCCTCTCTACTGAGTTTAATAACATGAAAGTCATTTAAACAAAACCAAAACAACGAGGAAAAGAACAGATATTCACATTATCAGGTCTATTCTCTAAGTATTTAAATAGTTTTAAATAATAATTAATTAATAATTTAATTTAATAAAAAGAAAAAATGAAAATGAAAACTCTGGATAGTGGATGTTGCCGTGCCTGGAGACAGCAGAATAGGAGAGAAAGAATACAAAGACTTGCAGATAGAAGTAGAACAGCTGTGACAAAAAAAAAAGCTAAGATAGTAGTACCTGCCCTGGGCACACTCTCAAAACAACTGGAGCACCACTTGAGAACTATCAGGATTGACAAAATCACCTGCAATAGACAGCTTTGTTTGGAATAGCCTTCATGCATGGAATGAGACTGTTCTCCTTGTACCACTCCTTGTTCGCCCCCGGATTCCTCCCCCGGCACTGACCCTTATCATTTCGCCTCCACTGAAAGGATCTTAGCTCTTCACCCTGGGCAATGGGACCCAGCCTCTTTAGTCCCAGAACATTCATCACAAGCCATTATCATTTTGCCTCCACTGAAAGGATCTTAGCTCTTCACCCTGGGCAATGGGACCCAGCCTCTTTAGTCCCAGAACATTCATCACAAGCCATTATCATTTTGCCTCCACTGAAAGGATCTTAGCTGTTCACCCTGGGCAATGGGACCCAGCCTCTTTAGTCCCAGAACATTCATCACAATCCATTCAGAGAAATACTGCTTATCCTGGCCTTTTGGGCTTGAGACAGTTGGCTGCCAGCAAATTGGAGGAAGGAAAGGGAGAAAGAGAGAGAGGGAGGGAGAAAGTGTTCCATGTTGAATTTCCTCTCAGGGAAAGTCACCTCAGTCCAAGCTAGAAAACCATTTGCATCTCCCCCCTCAAATGTGACAGTACAACACAAGGGCCACAGGAAAGTTAAACACACCTAGGTTGGGGTGTAGAGGTTGCATTTCCCACCCATCCCATTGGAAACACTTTCTAGAAAAGCCTTTGGATTCCCTCCCATTTGCTGGAAAAGCCTTTGGATCCCCCTCCAGAAATGTGACAGGACAACACAAGGGCCACAGTAAAGTTAAATACAACATGTTTGGGGTGTGGAGGTGTTGAGGAAGATAATGATAATTGATTGAATCAAAGTAACTGAGCCAACAAACCTTTTGTCTTTTCAATGTTGTGTTGTTCTGCCACATTTGCTGGGGGGAGGGATCTAAAGGCTTTTCCAGCAAGTGGAGGGGAAGAAATCCAAAGGCTTTTCCAGCAAGGGGGGAGGGGTGGAATCCAAAGGCCTTTCCAGCAAGTGGAGAAGGTGAAAATCAAAGGCTTTTCCATCAAGTGTGGTGGTGGAATTCAAAGGCTTTTCCAGCCATTTGGGGGTGGGGTGGAAATCAAAGGCTTTTCCAGAAAGTGTTTCCAGTGGGGATGGGTGGGAAATGCAACCTCCACACCCCAACCAGCTGTGTTTAACTTTCCTGTGGCCCTTGTGTTGTCCTGTCACATTTCGGGGGGGGGAGGGGAGATGCAAATGGTTTTCTAACTTGAACCGAGGTGACTGGGTGGAAAAACAAACCTCAGAGAGAAAACTCAATATGGAATACTTTCTCCCTCCTCCCTCTCTATCTCTTTCTCACTTCCCTTCCTCCAATTGGCTGGTGGCCAACTGTCACTTGAGCCCAAAAGGCTGGGGTAAGCAGTATTTCTCCGAATGGCCCATGACAAAGGTCTGGGACTAAAGAAACTGGGTCCCATTGCCGAGATGAACAGCTAGGGTCCTTTCAGCAGAGGCAAAATGGTAAGGGTCAATGAGTGGGAGTGGAACCCTGGAGGCGAACAAGGGGTGGTGAAGGGTACAAGGAGAACAGTCCCAGACCCTTTATGTAGCAGTGATACATTTAACACTAAAAGAAGGAAGAAGATATATTAAGTACTCAGCTGAAGAAGATTACTGAGGTGATTTAAGCAGGAACAAAACATGTTTATTGTTAACAGCAACTGCTGACAGAACAAGAACAAGCAACTCCAGTTTTACAGCTATTTATAGTGCAGCTGTAAAACCAGCAACCAATCAGAAAGAAGCCAACTCTTGCTGATGACGCCTGCGCGTCGTAGCCAATCCATGCAACCGCTGTTGTTGATTGACATCTTGCAGTTGCCATGACACTCCAGACACAACAAGATATATGTTAAAATTAAATATGTATATTGAAAAGGAATTATAAATACCATCAGCATAAATTGGAGCTTGGTCTGAAGCTGAAATACATCAAGTAAATGAGATCAAGAGTGTGAAGTAGAGGGGAGAGGTAAGGGAAGAAGAGAGGGATAGGATAGAGGGCAGGGGGGAAGAGAGGAGAAAAAGGAAGAGTGGAAAGAGCAGAGGGGAGAAGGAGAAAGGAAAGGGAAGTAAAGAAGAGAAGAATGACAGAGGAAGAAAGGAGGGAGGGAGGGAGAGGAGAGAGGAAGAAGAAAGTAATGGATAAGGTACAAATATGGTGTATGGAGAGCAGAAAAGCCAATAATTGGCTTTGGGAGTTTATTGCAAGACCAATTGATGTAAATATTTAATAATACAATACGATGTTGGCTATGTAATAGTATACATGTGGTTGTATGTTATGAAAATGGAAAAATAAAAAAAACTTTAAAAATATTTTAAAAATAGATTGAAAGCACCAGTTTAGAAGTTTCCAATGCCCAGAAACAGATGTTTTAAAATTAACATTTCACTTGTTTATATGCTTATCTTCTTCTCTATCAATCATTTATCTCAGTTTCTCATTTTCCATATTGGCTACAATTCTACTTGTATCTTTTCTTATACTAAAAAAACCTGCACAGTTAATTTAAACACAATGGGATTAGGGCATTGAAGTTCAGATATAGCAGTTTCTCACCCAGCTGGTATTTACAACCCTTCAATTAACTAATTTTATAGTAGTGACTCATATGGGTGAGAGAAAAGGGTCAGTTCAAATTGTGACTGCTGCTCCACATAATTTAGTTGCTCTTGATTTGAAGATGACCTTTTTAGTTAACTATACTGTCATAAAGGAAAGACCCTTGGGGAGACACTGACATGGTCAACCATGAAACAGCTAGATGAAAATAGTCACAGCGTTTAATTCTAGTAAGCAAATTTCTCGTGGTTTTCTAAAAGCAGTTGGACTTCTCAGCTCACAAATCACAATAAAAGATTGTATACAAATACATAAATACAAAACTTGAAAGGAGGGGGCTGGAAATGTTGATTAGTTTGGGGTGTTTACACTATAAGTCAAGGATTTCCATACTTGGCAACTCTAAGATTTATGGAGTTGAGATCCCAGAATTCCTTAGGGGGCTATTCTGAATTCTGATAGTTGAAATCCACAAGTCTTAAAGTTACCAGGTTCGGAGACCCTGGCTATAGGTATAACACTGAGCTTGAATTTAGGGAGCCAATAAGATGTCATAGGATTTTCTGATATTGTAACATGGTAGTGTTAGTGTGTGCCATTGCCATTTTCTGGCATTTTCAGGAGCTTCCCTGCAATCCACCTTACAATGCATAGAGTTGTAGATGTTTAAAAGAGGCTTAAATAATAATATTATTAGTACTACTGTGGTTAAAATGTGTTGACCCAGACAATACACTGTTCGCCAAGTATTTATGGATGTTAAAGAAAAAAACTATAAATAAAACTTTTTTTTAAAAAAAAGTCTTAAACTGTCATGTTCTGGCGTTCACATTGCATACAAACAGAAATTCAGTTTGTTTGGTGAAAAACTTTTATTTCTATCTAAGAAACTACATGATAACCAGCACTAAATGACAATGATACAAAGGTAATCAAATCCAAGTCAGTTCTAACCAAGTTAACATCAACACACACACACACACACACACACACATATAAATATAACATATATATATATATATATATATATATATATATATATATATATATATATATATATATATATATATATATATATATATATATATATATATATATATATATATATATATATATATATATATATATATATATATATGTTATATTTATGCTGATAAATAAATAAAGGGAGACTAGTATAGATCTATTTCAAGCTATTTAGCTCTCATCAGCTAGCCATACCCAAGTTTGGGAATCGAACCTGTTTGGGAATCGAAGGGAAACTTGGGAATCCCAAGTTTGGGAATCGAAACTTGGGTATGGCTAGCTGATGAGAGCTAAATAGCTTGAAATAGATCTATACTAGTCTCCCTTTATTTATTATCAGCATAAATATAACAAATGTAACAAAAAAGGCAACAGTAAAAAATATTGGGTTTCTGTCTGGATGGTCTCTTGTGACGAGCCTAATGACAGAGAGTGGAAGTGTGACCTTCCTCCCATACTTGGGCATACCAGGGGTTGTGACTTTTGTGACTTACACACACATACATATATATATACACACATACATACATGCATACACACACACACACACACACACACACAGACACACATATATATATATATATATATATATTTAGTGTCACAACCCCTGGTAAGCCCCAATTATGGGAGGAAGCTAACAGCTTCCATCATCTGTCAATCAGCTCGTCACAAGAGTCCATCACGACAGAAACCCAATATTTTTACTGTTGCCTTTGTTATATTTGTGTTTTATTTGTGCTGATTTTATTTGTCTCCCTTTATTTATTTATCAGCACAAATAAAACATATATATATATATATATATATATATATATATATATATGTGTGTGTGTGTGTGTGTGTGTGTGTGTGTGTGTGTGTGTGTGTGTGTGTGTGTGTGTGTGTATGTATGTACCATTACCCCACCTAGCTCCACCTACAACTCTACCCGGATGACACCCACCCACCATCATCAATCACCATGACCCACAGCCACACCCCCACTCAGTGTCATCATATCCTCTTTCCTGGTTAGCCGCATCGAGCAAAAGAGTTACATCAGAGTAGGCAGTTGCACCCGAGTAGAAGAGCCACATGCAGCTACAGGCTCAATCGACATCAGAGAGGCAACATCAGTGTGACAGCGTTAGTGGCGTGTAAGCATGGCCGAGCGGGCATGGTGATGTTCTCCCTGGATGGCAGCCTGAGGGCTGACATAAACATCTCTAAGGAATATTGTATTTGATAAAAAAAACTTCTTTGTCTTGTTCCCCCCCCCCCACAAAAAATAATACACGTGAAGGTAAAAATTCCAGTCAAGCTGGATTTCATGACTTGTTTTGAATCGCACCTCCTGGTCTGGCAATAATGCTTTATGGAGGAGTTGTGATTGAGAAGTTCCAAACCATATCAAATTGGCCTTAGAAACTCAAAATAAATACCATTCATCTCAATACATCCTAAAATTCATCCAATTTTGATTGGATTTATCAAAGTTACTCCATTTCAAAAGATGGCTATCTTTTAAATTTAGAGTTATTCATAGAAGGAATTACATACAGAGACACGCGGATACATCTTGTCAAGTAATATCATTTTTGATCTTCAGAATTACAGTAAATTACTAAGTTAAGTGGAGAAATTTTCAAATTTGAAAATACATGGCAGTGCTGAAAGTGAAATTTGTCCTATACTTTGGTCTGGTAATTGTTCAGCATGAAAGAATCTCCATGGCCATTTTAGTGTTAACTACATTTTACAAGAGTACAACAAAATGTATTTATTTTTTGCATAAATTTATGCCCTATCACAATTATTCCAGAGGGTAAAATGCATATAAACATACTGGAGCTTCGCACCATTGAATTCGGTAAAACATACTTCTGAGTAGATATCTTTATATTTGCATTTTGTTCAACTCGTATATTCTGTTATTTAGCTTTATCTCAGAATACACTAGTATTTTCATCTGTGGAGAGTTATTTTTATAGACAATTTCGATGCAGCATTTAACTAACTCGAAGTGGGGAATTTGTCCCTGAAGTCATTGAAGCACATCTCACAGGAGTCCCGATCTTCATAGTCAGTGGTGAAGACACTGCAAGTTGTGCTTAACACTATCTGGAGGACTACAGTTTCTCTATTCCTGTCTTATTGTTTATTGTCATCAGTTTCCAGTAAAACTATGTCCCCTTTTCTGTCAAGCAAAAACTTCTTCATCTTGTCCTCTCTTCTCCTGCAAAGACAGCTACTTATACCAAGTATTGTGTTATATAGCACACAAAGGATTAACTCAGTCAGCAGCTTATTTCAGTCACCCATGTGCCTACTCAGCAGAATTCACTAGCTCAACTTTCCAATTCAAAAGAACAAAATTCTGTTCTGTACCTTTGATCTGCAGATCACAGCAAAACCAGCCAAAATCAAGTAATTTGGGTCTTATCCAAGGTGCTATATGCAGAGGTTGGAGTGATAGTGAATTATTTAAAGGAAGAATCGGAAATGTAATGCTTCTTCCCAAGTAGTTGAACCTATATTTTTCAGTATTGGCTTTTTGCAATTTTTAATGTATCCTCACAATAATAGTTATCAACTGTATTGCTTGTCTTTCTGGATACCTCATCAAAAGTTTGACCATAGATTATATTCTTTTAGCTATTCCATTATTATACAATGACCATAGTAAGTATGAGTTCCTGATGTTGCCATTTTCATATACTGTATACAATTGTAAATGTTGACCACAAAGATCGACAAAAGGACAAGCTCTTAAAATACTTCATTGCTTTAAAACATAGGCAAACAATGTAAGTCATGATAATGTGAACAATGTAAATTGCATAAGTCATCTGAATGTCACAAATTATATAACTGGTGTTGTTTGCTAGCTGGTGATATGATACTTGCAATGTCACTTGCTCCTCTTGTTGGATGCATGCTCAGAGTCAATATACTACATCTCAAGATCCATTGCTCTTCCAAAACTTGCTCAGTGTTAGTCTTAAGGTATTTTAAGTGGCATGAACCATACGGAGAGAAATTTCAGCAGCTTTTGGAGAGCATTTATTACCCAACATCAATTAGAGCAGGGGTCTACTCTTCAGCTTAAGTTGATTATGAAGTTTCAGATTATTAATCTGAATTCGGGACTCCTGTGAGATGTGCTTCAATTAATTAGCTCCCCCACCTTTTGCTTTATGATAATTATGTAATAAATACCACTATTATTATTAGCACTATGAATAATAAAAAATATTTTGTGACAATAACTTTAATGCCAACATTAAACAACACCTGACCAGACCAGATCCTTAAAATGAACTCGATAGGTGAATAAAAATGCCTAATACAATTTAAATGCCTAATACAATGACTGACTGCACAATGAACAACAACAACAACACAACAACAACAACAACAACAACATAGTGTATGTTGTAGAACCTGGTTGTAGAGCATTTACCTAGTAACAACAATTCCAGTAGTCTTATTTTCTATTGTAACCCCAGGATACTGTTGGTCATTACATGGGAAAAGATATGGGTTCCAGGCAAGGTGCATGGGAGGACCCACATACTTACTGTGTCATGGGGAGCTTCCAAGAGCAGGCACTATAGAGGACAAGGAATGTGCAGATTCCAAGGATAATGATGTGTCTTGCAGGCAGGTCCTAGGGAAGGTAGGAAGGCTGTTGAGGACTGTGGGTGGGTACTATGAAGTGAAAGTGTATTGGAAGTGGCTGTGGATGGGTGCTAGTGAGCATTGACATGGTGGGAGATTCTTAGGGTAAACATGCATTATGGAGTATGGGTGGACCAGGGGAAGCTATGGATTCCTGAAATCCTGTACTCCAAGGTGGGAGCTTGTCAGGAGAAAAAGTTCCAGCAGCCTTACCTGCTTGCTTCCCCATTGTGTGGACAGCCACTAGGGAAGGTCACAACTAGTGATCAGGTGACTATGGGTCATTGTAATATTATAATTGTAAGCTAAGGACCTGAGTACCCAGACTGCACTCATACTGCTGTGGGAATTCTGCATGGATCAGTAATAAGTCCTCCTTGTTCAATGTCATAGTAATTTTGAATGGTGCTGAGCATCTATTGACTCCATGGATAATCTCATCAATTCCAGAGGGTCAATATTGACCACATGGGCAACCTTGGTTTAGAAAGTATTATTTTCTATTAAGAGGGATGTTTATACCTTCTTAAAAGAGTTTCAAGCAAGTTAAAATTGTATGATATGATAGAGCTTTTAGTATCTTCTATTTGCTATTATATTGCATGATTCCCACAGTACAATATAGTACTCAAATCAAGAAGTTATGCTTTTGCTTCTGCTGATTTGTGTTTTCAGCACTGGTCCTGCCCCCTTTAGTGAGTACCTTATTTGACTGAAACATTCTGAAAGATAGGAAAGTATTCCTGAAGGTTTAATTAGCATAGCTAACATATCTTTGAATAAAGGATATATTGCAGCAGTTTTATATTTCTAAGTGCGTCACCGAATGAGCCATTGCAATGCTAAAATATTCAAGAAAATGTGCTGCATTAGAATAAATATGTAAAACATCAAGAAAGTGATTTAATCATATACTAACTAAGGGGACTGCTGTGAACATTTCAAAAATGATTCAGAAGTGCTTTGGAAGTCAAGAGCAACTCTTTTCTGCTACTTGTTAATGCAACCTATACTTTCAGGCTTCTGCACGATGAGTTAAGAGTTGAATTAAGTTTAGTAACTTGACTCCTTAAAGCAGTAGCATTTTTTTTTTCAGATTTGGAAACCCGAATAAAAGAGACCCAGCATTGTATTAATGGAAATTATGGCTGTCCTTGCATTCATCAAAACTAAAACCTTTATTTCAAAACACTTTAAAAACTATATCTAGTGCAACTGGCCAAAAATAGTGGTGGGTTCTTAATTGTTAAACCATTTAATTTAATCAATGACATTAGGGTCATTTTCTAAACATATGGTAACAAAACAACCACTGGGACAACTCATATTGCAGTGGCATATGCTGCAAACCAACAGGCTGTTTGCCAGGGTTGGACTCAGGACAAATGATGCCCCAAAGACAGTCCAAGAGTAGTGATTGTCAACCCTTCTACTGTTTTACCAACAAGACATTAAGACTCAATAAGTGATTAAAACTAAAGTTGAGTGAGGCAGTGAAAGAATTAAGGGCATATTAGCTAGGGGGAAAATCTCTGCAGTGTCCCCTTCCCCTTGTTGCTCACAACACATCCTTATTTTTCTTAATAGTTATCCAAGGCTGCTCTACGCATCCTTCACAATACCCAATTTTAAAGAGGCAGGATGAGGGTTAGCGTTTTCCCAAATCCTTCTGGTCTATCAGTTCGAAACATGCAGTCTCCCATCCAGTGTCTCCCATCCAGTATTCAAATACATGCATTATTTTCTTTGCAATTTTGTAGAAAGATGAAGTAAAGATCTTAAAAATAATCAATGAATATGCTTAGAATGAGTATTACTGTCAATGATCAAGGGTCTGTTTTATGAAGGTTCCGTCATATTGTACCACTATTTCTAAGCACATTTTGTGAATTATTTAGAAGTCTTCAGCTTGATTAACTCTTAAGCTGTGCTATACTATGAATACTCCCATGTGTATCATTTAATTGGCACACTATTGGAAATTAACTCCCTTGGTGGAGTTAGATACTCTGGAATATAGATATTGTGCCTACATTGAATGAATTTTCTATATGTTGTAGTATCAGTCTGATCTTTTATTATCTATTGAGATAGCTTTATTTGCAACCAACATATCAATGGACTACCCTGAATCAGTGTGTTTTTGCATGTATTTATATGTGCATTTATCTACCCCCACAAACTAATATTTCTTGTGTCCATTTTCAACCCATTATATTAAAGGAAATTTAGTGTGGACATTTAAGGCTGAACAGGATGTGCATGATAGCAATCTTGTGTATTACAAGCAAATTCATTTAAACTACCCTACTTTTTGTAAGGGGCAACTGCCTTCTGGCACAAGTTCTATGACTACTATTGGACATAGAAACTTTCCACCCCTTTGGTCCATGCTCCACGAATTCTGCAAAGCTTATGTTTTAATTATTTTCTGAGACCAGTTAACAATGAAGAAATTAAAGTCTTGTCCTCCAAAATGGTCTATCACAAACGTTGTACAGATTCTTTAGGCAAGTAGACAGTTGAAGCTTGGAGAATAATACTGATTTTAATGACAAGTAGGAGAAAATTAGAATAGGCAAAATCTTTTATAAAAACTTGTATTTAGTCTGTCTTTTTATACTGAATGGATAAAGAATTTCAAGATTTCCATATCTGTGTGAATAAGCATGTCTTCCCCTTCCATAGATATAAAATATTAAATCTTTATATTTTTGCATGATCCTTAATTCACTTGTTCTTGTTCCATGGAAAGTATTTGTTTGTGATATTTTTTTCCTATAAAAGTAAGTCAAGTGATTTAAGCAGCAGGGACCCGAGCCTTACATTAATGAGTATTCTGGTAAGCAAAATCAAAGCTGGGAGAAAGGGAAACAAGATGCCACCTCATGGCTTTGTGTCATCAGCCTTATGCTGCTAGAAATGTCCCACTTATATTATTTGTTACAATAAATAAAGCAGCTCCCAGAATTCTCTAGGTCTGCTTACTACATATTCAGAATTTTAACAAAAATGCAATCAGTAAGGGTTTAAATATTAAATGTTCACCAAATACATTGTGAAAGTTTTGGGTGGTCTCTTTAATTCTCATTACAGACATTATCCTACTTATGAACAGATTATGTACCAAGGAACTATTGATGTATATTTTGTTCATGAGTTCAATAAGCATAACAAATACACACAGTGCAAATCTTGCCTTGGATGTGTAGAGATCCAGTGGGCTTTGGGTAGTGACATTTGTATGGTGGGGAGGTCAGGAGAGGATGGAAGTGGGTTGGTTTCTGGTGTTCTGCATATATAATCTGGCATGCTGGAAGCTGTTCCTTCCCTACCTTCTCTCAACTTTCTTTCCTGCTTCCCTTCACTGCTGCCCAAGGTTCACTGGACCAATCAAGTTTTGCTGTAATGCTGCTGCTTGTGTGGGCTTAAAAGTGTGTTGCCTGTCTGCAACTTTGGGGTTAGGGAAAAGCAGGGAGGGCTTGATATCTGCTGCATGTGCATTTTGTCAATATGAACAAACCTGGCTGACTTGACATGATTTCCAAGTGCAGATAGGTTTGTTCATGTTGGCAAAGTTCGCAGCTCAAAAAATTGTTCGTAATGTCTATAATGGCAAGAAAAGAAAATTGGACATAAGTCCTAACTATAACTGCAACATGATACATATCAAAATATTCATGGTTAGAATTGTATTGTAAATATCCAAATTGCCAGTACCTGAAAAAGGAGAACTTGACATCAATCAGATATCCTAATCTCCAGAATTGCAAATATCTTTCGAAGATGTTGATGTTGATCTAGGAAAAACAAATGTTTTAAGAAAGGGAATGAATATCTGACAGTAAGTCCTGACATGACTAAACCTGTTTGTCTACTACCTTGCTTTGGTAAGATAGTTTATCCCTAACATTTCCTAGCATAAAATATAATAATATTGTTTGATGTAATTGGGAAACAATCTTTCCTTCTTCACCTAACACCTTCTACTTTACCTCCAAATCTTTGGCAACTGCAATTCCACCCCAATATCTCCAACCCAAATGCCAAGGAATTTAAAAGCTACTCCATGAATGAAGAATATTAACAGTACAGGATTTTCTAAGAATATTTTTGTCATACATGAAGCCTTTCAAATATGACCAATCAAACCTGTTTTACTCTTAAACTCTTACTGCATAAAAGTATTTACAAAACCTGTGCACCCACCTATCTTGAAAGCAAAGTTTAGGACCAATGCTGTGAAAAAAAAACTATGAACATACATTGCCTCCCCATTTTTACCATTTACAGAGCTACAGTCCTAATTAAATGACTGCCTCAGATGTAACTATTTTTAGATAAAACAATTAGAGTATGAAAAAGTCAGTTGCCACCAGTGTCCACCTTCACAGCATTTCTCTCTGTTATGTGTTCAGCATTATAGTAAAAATAAACTGTCCTATGTCAGACTCATTTTTTTCTCTCCACCCACTTGGCAGAGCAGAAAGAAGCCTAAACAAGCTATCCCTTCTTGAGATGCTTTTCTCTGCTGTACAACACTTCATAAATGTGCTACTGCAAGTTAACAAGCTGAGCTCTATGACCTTAATTAGTTGAATAGAAGCTTCCATTGGCTCACAGCTGCTACCTAAATCTGACAAGACTCTAATCAATTTCACAGTAAGTGGCTTGTAGCTCACAGCTGGGAGAACTCTAGGTCAACAGCCACCACTAGTATACTTCCTTTGATGCATACTCCCCATTGTGTGTCTACTTACTCTCTTGTAATCCCTTCCTCTCCAATGCAGGTATAAACATTAATTATCTCTTTTTAATTATCCCAGTGCTGATGTGAGCATTCCTAAGGCTTTGTTACTTGATTTTCCAGAAATCTTCCCCACCACTTGGGCTTATCCGACTGTTTGGGATTGTATCCTTTTTATGCTGTAAAGTAGGGATGTTAAACTCATGGTCCACGGACCAGATGCATCACCCCCAGTTTAGCGAAGGTGAAAAAAGTCATGATACATCACATGATGCCATGAGTTTGACACCACTGCTGTAAAGCAAGAGAAAGCTAAAGTAATAAGCAGAATTATGGTCATTGTTAATTATTGCGTCGCTGGAACCAGATGCTGTTGCTAAACAAGGATTATTTGCCTTGTTATATCAGTGACTGAATGTGAATAGTAAATAGGAAAAGGACTGCACTCATATTTATCCCCAGGTCTGTGCTTAACTAAAGAAGACATTAAGGGTTTTTTTGTAGATTTATTGTGCATGATGGAGTAATACAGTGTGTATATAGACTGTGTGTGTGTGTGTGTGTGTGTGTGTGTGTGTGTGTGTGTGTGTGTGTAAATATATGGCATGAATATAGCTAAGTGGTATTATCTGATAAAGTCTTCAAAAGTGAAATAATTCCAAAATCAACCCTTATAAGGTGTCACATATTCTTACGCACCTTCTCAGCTCCTTTCTAGTTTTACTTCCAATTTCTCTGAGATTGCAAGCAATTCACAGCCCTATTAATGAAACAATGGAGTAAAATACTTGGGTCCCTATAGAAGTCACCTTTCTTGACTTCTCCTGTGAACAAATTCTAATCAGCTTGGCTGTTGGAGTTGAGACACAGGAGCTGAATAGTAAAATTCAAATTAAATGTCAAACTGTTTTACTGTTTTAATTAATTTAATTCCCCCCCCCCATCTTTACTATGGAATCAAGTGTAGCATTTTCTCGTTTGCTGTTTAACAAGTAAAATTGAAGATAACACTGCAATATATGCTTCTCATTTCTGTTGTCAGTCAGAAATATTTTCTTCAAGCTTAAAATTCATAAAAAGATCAAATTACCATCAAATTCTACATCTAGACCTTCTAATAAATGACAGTGTGTTACGATCTTTATCTCTGTATAATTTCCATTCTCATGGTTGCTTTCTGATTACCCTGGAAATACCACGGTCTGAAAATAATATGATTCACCATATGAAGATATGGCTCTAGAGTTGAATATGGAAAATGCTAATCTTTGAGTATTGTGTCTCCATCTAACCTGATGCTGAAAGTGGATGGAACATCATATATTCTTAACATTTGCAGAACTATCTCAGAGGGATGACATCAGGAGAACTTTCATAAATAGGATATGGGTAATATATTTCAAGAGAAGGGGACAATTATTTTCTTTCTGTAACTTAAAGATTGATGTCAAAAGATAAGTGTATTGTTTCCATGGGACATTATATCCTGCAGTGCTGTTACTTGCTGCATAGAAAGAAAGGAAATAAAAAGATAAAGATTGGAGGGGGAAACCCCCCCCCCCCCAAATAATCCAGTATTTTGGAGCATGGGATTTCGTCATCATATTCTGGCAAATATTTTGAAATCTAGAATTCTTCTCTCCAGCTGCCAGCACTGAATACTATTATGAGAAGTTAGAATAATACTAAGCTTGTTTAGAGGGCAGCATGTTTTTAAGAAACTAGTCTATTTTGAACCGATATAGTAAACTATGTTTAAGAAAATGGCTTAAGTAGGATTTCCAGACATCGGGAAAAAAGGAGGAATTGCCCCAGTGATGTGTTCCAGATCCCGTTGCAACTGGTACGGTGCAATGGGGCCAGGAGTCCACCACACAAACGTGCACAGCATGTGCACACACGTGTGGCACGCACATCTGTACTTACCCCATGATGCTCCATGATGCCTTCACGACACTGCATTTGCTTGGCAGAGTATCGTGCAAGTGCTGTATGCTCCATGTGAGTGCACGGAAACCCTGAACATCTCAAATATAAGTAAGAATCATGAGCAGGTGGATAGGCCCTCCATAGTACCACACCGGAACGGTACCTGGTACTCCCAGCAGGCACTGATATTCTTGTACCGGGGCGTACCGGTCGTATCCCCCCACTGGCATGTCCTGCTTTTGGTCTTCATATCCTTCTTGAGATGCTTGAGGTGATGCCTGAATTTGACAAGACCTAAATCAGTTACTTGTTGAAGGCTTTTGGTCTCTTAGCCAGCTTTAGCTGAAGCTAAAGCTCAAATACCTAGACTACCATAGGAGAAGACTTATTGGGAAAAAAAACTGATGTTGAGAAAGATTGAAGGAAAAAGGGAGAAAGGGATGAAAGAGGATGAGATAGTTAGATAGGGTTATTGACTCAGTGGACATGAGTTCCATGGACTCTGGGAAACTGTGGAGGATGGGGAGTGCAGGGGTGGTATTTTACCGGTTTGGACCGGATTGCCTGAACTGATAGCGGAAATCACAGGTGGCCCAGCCCACTCACCCTGGCTCTATGACATCCCATTTAGGCCCTTTTTTCACCAAAAGCGCATGGACATGCTCACATTTACAAACCGGTAGGGAAGTGAATCCCCACTCCTGTGGTGGTGGTATGCTGTGATCCATGAGGTTGTGGGTAGTCAGACACGATTTAGTGACTGAACAAAGTAACAACCAGGACTAGCACATTTCTGCTATTAAAAACCAGTCTTTCTGTGACTGGAAGCAGTTAATTTCATATACAGGTAGCATTAAGTATATTTCTTTTTAGTTGTAGTAATTTTTATTTCAGATGCCAAGAAAGTTAATATGGCCTCCTTTTCTCCATGGTTGTCCTCTTTTCAGTTGCCCATGTTCTTCTTTGCCTGTTTAGATATCTGAGAAGCCCAAACTAGATTTCTTTCTACTTATATAAAACAGTAGAATATTCTTATACTGCTTAGTCCAAATTCTTCAGGGTTATCCACTTTGGAAAGGGGGTAGATTTTAAAAAAACCCACAAGATAAAGTTATGACTGCACAAAGTCTTGCCACTTTCTTCTATCTTCTGCATGTAAAAAGGGGATGGAGCATTGATCACAATGGACATAACCATCATCTTAACTTTTGTCACTTTCATTCTGCCACTCCCTGACAATCTGGAAATCATTTTTTTTTCTAAAAAAATCTGATGCATAAAAATTAATGGTATATTATATTTAAGACCTTGCTTTTAGTGCCACATTATATAATTTAATTACAAATAATCTATAAATATTTTATAGTGGCTAAAATTAAGCTCACATCATCTTTTATTTTATTTCCTATATTGTTATTGCAGAAGATTGAATCTGCAATGCAACTCGAAGTAGTTTTGAGTGACATTCCCTTTTCGTCTTATTTTTCAAATGAGTATTTCCATTTTAGTAGCTAGTCTGATTCTCTTTTCCAGAAGACAATAACTGAGCTTCCTATTTTCATCCCATAAACTAAAGAAAAGAAAAAAAGTGGGGTTGGAATGACAACATAAAACAGAACATGTCAGGATATTGAATATGAATGTTATCCCCAAGGAAAATTCTGTTATAATAGGTCAAACAATGATTTAAAAGATGTTACGTTTGGAATGAGCTATAAATGATCTTCTCAACAAAATTCATAATATATAAACTTGCAACTCCATTTTAATTAAATATGCAGTTATTTAACTGTGAAATAAAATAAAGTATAGGTTGGAAAAAGAATTGCATAATTTGTTTTTATACTTTGTTAATGTCTCCCCAAAATATGCAGGACAGTGCAATGGGGGGGGGGAATCCTAAAATAGATATAGAGATTCAGAATCAATAAGGTTTAAAATAAAGCATAGGAAATTGTCCCTCACTCAAATAATTCTGTGACACTTGGCAAATCTGGTGTAAGTCTGAATATCTTTCAGAATAAATAACACTTGTTAATATATTCTCAGATAAATTAATTTATTTGGTGTTGATGTACTGTGACAGCTCTTTAGCAGGTTCTGCCTGTTATTGCTGTATACTGATTAGGTTCTAGTTAAAAGAGAAAAGTATATTTTTCTGTGATAACGTAAGTTTTGTTAGCCCAAAAATCAAGAATGAAAATTGGTTAAAAAACAACAACAACTAGACCTTTTCATCTTCATCTTCATCTGACTTGTTTACTAATGTCAATATCAAGTAATGTTATGATCAATTAGTTCAGGATATCTCCATGTGAATCACTGTGCTAAGCAAATACCAAATAGTAATGACCCAATTAACATACCCCAAGGTTATTAAATTAATCCTATGACATAGCTAGTGTTTCATTATGGCCCATTAAGTTGTTTTCTATTCCTAGTGACCACATAGATAGATTTTCTCCATAACAATCTATTTGAACCTGTTTTTTCAAGTATCCCACTGGTGCACCCATCACCACAGTAATTCAGCTCATCTAGTTTGCAACTACTTGTCCTCTTCTTTTTATTTCTACCTTTCTCACCATTGGAGACTTTTCCAGAGATGCTGCATAATGTATCTGAAGTAGGTTAATTGATATGAATGGAAATAAATATGCATGCCTCAGGATAATGTTGCAGAAATCCAATCAGAGTTTGTCATAGGATCAAAGGTTTATTATTCCAAGCTTTCAGTCTTATATTGGAGGCCATCATCGGGGACTTCTCTCTCTCCAGAATATGTGTATCCAATTGTTCATGTTCAGGGGGTCAAGCTATTTTCCAAAGTACCTGAAGGCCAGACAAGGAAACTGACCAAGGAGAGATTCAACTTACAAGGAAGAACTTTCTGACAAAGAGAACAACCAACCAATGGAACAGCTTGCCTTCGGAAGTTGTGGGAGCTTCATCACTTGAGACTTTCAAGAAGACATTGGACTGCCATTTGTCAGAAATAGTGTAGGATCTCCTGCTTGAGCAGGGGATTGGATTAGATAACCTATAAGGTCCTTTCCAACTCTATTAATCTGTTAAAATATGTTATCTTGTATTTATATAGTTGCTGGTTATATGTAGTTTTTAATTGTTGATTCAGGTATTAATGGCTGGCTATTAAATTGTTAATTGTTGTTACTTTGTGCCACCTTGCCTTCAGCTCCTAAATACCTGATAAACTGGTGGTAAATCAGCATCCCTATTGACTGACAAGGGGCACATTTCTCAGGTTTCAATCATTTTTCTGGCTATATTTGTTCCTGCTTAACCAACAATCATAATAAAATTGAATATATGTATTTGTTCATTGCAATATGAGGCCATCAATGAGTTTGGCAGTTTTAGCCTGGTCATTTGTTCTTCAAGTGAGAATTTTGGATTTATTTGTTCAATGATCATTGGTTTGTTTCTTGGTTGTCCATGATATTTTCAGAATCTTCCTCCGCATCACTTCTTTAGTCCAACTTTCATCTCTGTTGAGTATCACAGGGAATACCTTGGCTAGCACAAACCTGTTCTTCCTAGGCATAGCAAGATTGTGGTTTTGAACATATTTTACAAGGCTGTCATGGCTGTCATAGCAACTCCTAGCCAGTGGTGCATTTCCTGACTACTTGTTCCTTTGTTGTTGACGGGGTTAAACTAATCCAGCCCTATCAGTTGTATATATCTATGATACTTGGATAAAGATTTAGTATTATAAAACATCTTGTTAAGATTTGTCTGGTCCAAGGGCTCATGGCATACCAGCTCCTTCCTGGAAATCTACCCAAATAATACCTTTTAAATTCAGTCAGTGTGTCTGTGTGTTGCAGAAAGGTTAAAAAAGACATTTGGGTAGGTTTTTTTGTCAGTTTTTGACTGTATGTGGTAGGATCAAGAACCATGAGTGATGTGAAGTCACCCAATTACATGTTTGTCTACTCCTACAAGTAGCAGTCAAAGTTGTAGAGCAGAAAAAAAACATATTCCCTGCAGAGTAATGAAAGTCACGTTGTTGTGTCATGTCATGGCATGACATGTCGTGTCATGTTGTGTCACATGCTTTTCATTTATAGTTGTTACTGTGGAAAGGAAAAAAGAGAATGACAGCTTTTTCTAGTTCTCATCTCAACTATATTATAGTTTGTAGTACAGCACTTTTGATTCACCAACATTTCTAACTAATTGAACCATTAGTTTTATAGGTATAAAGAGCACTTTAACAACTTATGAATAGGAATTGGAGCAAAATTTCTTCACATTTTAATGTAAAGTTATTCATTTCACATATTCAGCCTTATTTGTGAAGTAGGCTTCAGTTATTTGAAGAAATCCACACATTTTCAAATTTGCACTAGTTTTCTTAACTCAAAATGCATTGAGAAATGATTTGTTAGGGGAATGATGAATATGAACACACAAAATATGTTATATTAGGAAGAAGAAAAAACCTTTAACATGTGTATATAACAATATTTTTTTAAATGGTTTATATAAATACAAACGCACTATGTCTGTGTTGTGTGGGTGTGTGTTTGCAAAGGCTTAAGGATGGAAAAATGACAAAGGAAAATAGCCATGTAAAGTTTCATAGGTGACAACCAGAAGATTGAATTGCACTTGGATGCCTACTGAAACTCACTGCAGCTCATAGATTTAATATGAATGTTCTGAAGGGCACTCAAAACTCCCTGTGCCTCTTATTCTGCACCAATTGCAATTTCTCAGTCTCATGAAGAATACATGATAGGAATCCATTTCGAAGATGACTAAGGCATAAGTGATCATGTTTAAGACCCTTGATCCAGCAAAGGGCACAACTGCATACATGATGAACCTATCAAAGTTTCTGCTGGCTATGGCTGTCACCTGCTCCTTGAACAAGAGCTGCAAGTATAGGAAGATTCCCAATTTATAACTTGTATTTTGGGGGCAGTTCAGGGGTGGGTTCCTCCCAGTCCTGTCCAGTATACCAGAATATATATATACACACACACACATACATACATACACATACACACATACACACAAACACACTATATATATATATATATATATATATATATATATATATATATATATATATATATATATATATATATATATATATATATATATATATATATATATATATATATATATATATATAGTATTTGTGCTGATAAATAAATAAAGTGGAATTTTCCAATCATCCTTTATTTAAGAACTGAAATAAATATATTTATTTTTATATGCAAGTATTTCATTTTATTTAATATTTTGTTCACTTAATGCAATCAATGCAATCTTATGTATACAACTCCATGGAGACTTTTGTACATGGTGCTTCAGCTAAATGCTACTTTTTCATAGCAAAGTAAGAGCATAGTCCAAATGGAATCAAGAAAGTTTGAAGAAAAACTACACACACAATGTCTTTGACAGTCCTTGTTTTGAAATATGACAGGTTAATCTCATTCATTCAGTTCTTTTTCTTCCCTTTTCTTAATATTTTTCTCTGTTTTAAGAAAAATATTTATCTATCTCATTGTTTTGATATACTTTTATATTCAATGACATAACCATCATAATTATAATTAATATACAATTATTGATTGAATTAGGAAAATGTATGTATTTTTGCATCATTTTAGAAAAAATGCTGCTTCTATTTAAATATTAAACATACAATTAACACCATTTTCGCATGTCTATTTAACTACATATTAAACTGCTGTTCATATGCCAAAGTTCTATCAAATGTTTCATAATATACTGTTGTGTTCTGACCCCCCTCTGAGACAAAGATACTTCAAGGATTTATTAACTCACAGACCAGACCTTGGCAGCAATCCAGCACCAACTAGACCTTGGCAGCAATCCAGCCTGTCAAGATAACCACGATAGCTTCTCCAGCTCTAGTAAATATGTTGATTCCTGCCACGAGCATGTGGAAAGTCATTCCTTTTATAGTCTTGAGAGGAGCCTAATTACCACCAGCTGAGTTCAATTATCTCCTGTAACTGTGTAACTGTTCTTTATGCCTATTACCCCTCTGTTGCCAGGCACCTAGGACCACCCGGGCTCCAATGCATGATGTCAGGATCATACTCCCTTGTCTTCTCCTCACTGCTCCAAGGCTCAGGCACCTCCTGGTGGCCAACCAGCCTCTCTGTGCCCTGCTCGGAGTTGGAACCCTGCCCAGGGTCCTCCACATCATCCAGAGCCGACTCATAGGGCCCCTCACTGTCGGAGTCTGGTGGCAGCTCCTGATGGGCCACAACACTGTTGTAAAAGCTGTGATGTGGTAGATAGGTAGGTAAGTTGATATGGTAGGTAGTTAACTAGGTTTGGGAAGGAAAGGGAAGAGAAGGGAAGGAATTAATCTTAACATTTAAATTTCTATGCCCTGATCGTCTGCACTATGTGCTGACTATTAATAGCAATAAATGTAGTAATAGTTAGCAAAAGGGTCTGTATTTTTATCCCTTTTTCTTATCTAAAAGATTTTTTCTTATTTCAGATAATATGCTTTTTGTTTTAAAGTAATATTTTCAGCATGGCTATTGACCAGTTGCTCCTTCTTTCCTTTCCTTTCCTTTCCTTTCCTTTCCTTTCCTTTCCTTTCCTTTCCTTTCCTTTCCTTTCCTTCTTCCATACAGTTCAGGTAGTTCCCTATAGGGCAATTTCCCCATAATGGAAATGTAATGGTAGAGAAAAAGCAGAAATTGAAGCTTTTCCATTGCCAGCTGTTTCCTAAGTATGCTTATTATTTTTATTTCATGTCAACACCAGCCAATACTTGTGTAAAAAATATAAAATAAAATTTAACAATACTTCTCCACACATTCTTTCCAGTATATAAAGCTATCTGCAATCAAACCAAAAAGAAGTAATACTGTTACTGATTTTAAAAAGCTTTGGTTATTATTTTCCACTGTACCAAGTTTTATGATACAGTAGAATGAGTATTCAAATATGCAACTGGTTTACCCCAACTTTTGAAGCATAGATTCTCAGAAAAATTCCACTCTAAGCACTTGGAAACAATAAATTGATGAAAGGCATAGGATTCTCTTGCATTTTCCTAGCTTGCCTAGAAAAAAGTTACAATGTCTGCTTTCCATGTAGAAATATATAATATATTTCTGTGTTGCATTTACAATACAATAGCAGAGTTGGATGGAACCAAGGTGGCGCAGTGGTTAAATGCAGCACTGCAGGCTACTGCTAGATCAGCAGTTCAGCGGTTCAAATCTCACCGGCTCAGGGTTGACTCAGCCTTCCATCCTTCCGAGGTGGGTAAAATGAGGACCCAGATTGTTGGGGGCAATATGCTGACTCTCTGTAAACCGCTTAGAGAGGGCTGAAAGCCCTATGAAGCGGTATATAAGTCTACTGCTATTGCTATTGCTATTGGAAGTTTTTTAGTCCAACCCCCTGCCTAGGTAGGAAACCCTGTACCATTTCAGACAAATGGCTATCCAACATCTTTTTAAAGACTTCCAGTGTTGGGTCATTCACAACTTCTGGAGGCAAGCTGTTCCACTGATTAATTGTTCTAACTGTCAGGAAATTTCTCCTCAGTTCTAAGTTGCTTTTCTCCTTGTTTAGTTTCCACTCATTGCTTCTTGTTCTACCCTCAGGTGCCTTGGAGAATAGTTTGACTCCCTCTTCTTTGTGGCAACCCCTGAGATATTGGAACACTGCTATCATGTCTCCCCTAGTCCTTCTTTTCATTAAACTAGACATACCCATTTCCTGCAACTGTTCTTCATATGTTTTAGTCTCCAGCCTCCTAATAATCTTTGTTGCTCTTCTCTGCACTCTTTCTAGAGTTTCCGCATGTTTTCTAAATCGTGGCAACCAAAACTGAATGCAGTATTCCAGGTGTGGCCTTATCAAGGCATTATAAAGTGATAACATTTCATGTGATGTTGATTCTATCCCTCTGTTTATGCAGCCTAGAACTCTGTTGGCTTTTTTTTTGGCAGCTGCTGCACACTGCTGGCTCATATTTAAATGGTTGTCCACTAGGACTCCAAGATCCCTTTCACAGTTACTACTGTTGAGCAAGGTACCACCTATACTGTATCTGTGCATTTTATTTTTCTTGCCTAAATGTAGAACCTTACTCTTTTCACCATTGAATTTCATTTTATTAGATAGTGCCCAATGTTCAAGTTTGTCAAGATCCTTTTGTATCTTAAGCCTATCTTCTGGAGTGTTGGCTATTCCTGCCAGCTTGATGTCATCTGCAAATTTGATGAGTTCCCCATTTATCTCCTCATCCAAATCATTGATGAAGATGTTGAAGAGTATTGGGCCTAAAACAGAGCCTTGGGGTACTCCACTGAATACTTCTTTCCATGTAGATGCAGTTCCATTAAGGACTATATGTTGAGTGTGGTTGGTCAGCCAGTTACAAATCCATCTGGTGGTGATGCTGTCTAGCCCACATTTTTCTTCTTTATCTAGTAGTAGGTTATGGTCTACTTTATCAAATGCCTTACCGAAGTCCAAGTAAATTATATCGATGGCATTTGATAGCTCAGAGTACTTTTAACAAGGTGGTTGTAACTTCCTCTTCTAGCAAGTCACACTTGCTCTTAAAAGGAAGAGGAGAAGAAGAAATGTAAGAAGTGTAATAATTTCTTATGTGGATTGACAAATATTCCAGAGTAAACTATTCATGATGACTTCAAACATAGACATTTACATTTTTGTAATATGGCTGCTTACATAAAACAGCAATTGTCTCATTCTCTGCAACCCAAAGGATCTCTGCGATGAAAGCATGTTGTTGTATATGTACACAAAATCTTTTCTGAAGACAACATAACATACTGTCTAGGGACTGATAACATGATTTTGAAACTAATGGTGTGGTTTAATTGGCTGTGATTCAAATGTACAACACATATTTGATGTGTGTTAATTATACAAATAGGGACCACTATTATTTGAATATTCCTTGAACCTTTTTTTAAGGAAACTAGAATTAGTTCTTCTAAGGCATGCTGTACATTTTTGTACAAATTAGCTAGATGTGCAAATAGCATTTGTAAGCAATTTTCTAGAAGGCATATAAACTAAACATTTTAATGAACACATCTTTTTATAAAGCTAATCCCATCTGGCTTTTCAAAATATACTGGGCATTCTTAAATCATATAATTTTACATCATTACTAACCCCTTAACCTTTCTTGAAGAATGTTTAATTTGAACAAATATAATTCTTATCCCCAACGGATCACAGGCCAAATGCAACTAGCTATACACGTTTACATCCCTTTTTATTAGTTCTTTCATTAAAAAGGGCAGTTTCCTTATACCAACTTAAACTATTGGTCTAGCCAATTCAGTATCGTCTATACATGGAAACTTTCAAGAAGAGAAGCAACCTAGAACTAAGGAGAAATTTCTTGATAGTTAGAACAATTAATTAGTGGAACAACTTGCCTTCATAAATTGTAAATGCTCTAACATTGGAAGTTTTTAAGATGAGATTATCATTTGTCTGAAATGGTGTACGTTTTCCTGTCTAAGCAGGGAGTTAGATTAGAAGACCTCCAAAGTCTCTTCCAATTCTTCTCTTCCCTTCTCATGTTTCTTTTTTATTTTTTTAATTTACCAATATAAAACAGTAAATTGCAAATTCTTCAGATTAGGCAGTTTGTAGTTTGTAGTTTTAGTTTAAATTTGTAGTTTTATTAGAATTTGTAGGCCGCCCTTTTCCCTGCTTAAAATTATTTGTAGGCACCATCCTTTTCCCTGCTTAAAATTATTTTCAGAAAATTATATACCTTCTCACTGAATGAAGGAAATTATGTGAATGAAGTAATCTCTCTCTCTCTCTCTCTCTCTCTCTCTCTCTCTCACACACACACACACACACACACACACACACACACTGAGCTTGTTGATTAGAAAGGTCGGCAGTTCAACAGTTCAAATCCCTAGCACTGCGTAATGGAGTGTGTTAGATTGGGTAAAGGAGGCACAAAAAGCTTCAGTAAACAACAGCTCTTCATTGCAAGTCAAGTAAACATCTGGAAATGTGAGACCTCTCAGCCAATGAGATTCAACCTCTATTCCCACTAGAACAGAGGACATTGGTGGAAACCTCTTGCAGTCTGTCAGCAGGGGGGAATATCTAACAGAGTGAGCACCTGTTACTTGTCCCAGCTTCTGCCAATGAAGCAATTCAGAAGCACGTAAAAAATGCAGGTAGAAAAATAGGAACCACCTTTTATAGTTTAACAAGTTTATGTTGTGTAGACTTTATGGCTGGCTTGGGAAATCTGGGAGTTAAAGTCCAGACATAATAGCTGAGTTTGAAAAGCACATTTAAATAGAGACTACAATAACTACAATAACCACAGAAACATTACAACTAATGTATATATCATAACATATTTGTAAGGAAATCTCTTTGCACCAAATAATCACCTTCATCTCACACAACTACAAAAGAGCTACAAAGAATTCCTTGCATTTATTCAAAACATGCAGTACTTTCTTTTCACACATACAAGGAAACATGTAATACATGACTATTAGATGAAGAAAGGAAACATGAAGCAGTCACCAACCCCTCAACCCCTTTTGTGGTACACTAAAATGAAATTATTGTATATTAATTATTATTATTATATTTTTTCCAGACAGAACTCTTCTGATTTATGTATATACATGGTTTAAAATTTATGACAAAGTTTCAAATAATTTCACTGTATATTAAAGAGAGATCAATAAGAGACAGCTTTTGTACTGTAGATATGCATCTGATCTATAATTTGAACCTTTTTGTGTATTTCCAGTTGCCGTTCTTGTCACTAATTGTGTAAAATTCAAGTCAATTCTTCTTCTATGTACATTTGCAACCTGGTTGTTTCTCAAAACTTTCTTTTTCTTGCAATGAAGAATTCAATATCCATTCAACATTCAAGGTTCAAAATTGTGTTCTACTGATTTCCATTGAGGACCTCCCAACATTATATGATTAGCCCTTCTGGCCTCCTTTATGAAAAGAGTAACAAAATAACTTTTAAATGTTCTCTTTCTCAATACTGTGTGCATGTGATATTTGAGTGACAGTGGAAAATAATTTCTAAATTAAGAAGAAATGCTTAAAAAATCTTATGTTCAGCATAGTCCTATGATGTCTGTAACATGCAAGACATTTTCCCCTGAATTAGGCTGGAAAAGAACAGAAGTTGTCAAATATAAAAGGAAAATTATCACAGGATGATCTTACTTTAATGTCAATTTCATTTTTAGTATGGTTTGGAAGATTACAAGTAACCTGAGTTTTTACACATCTTAAATAAATCAATGTTGGCAAGCAGTGGGTTCCTGTGATAATTATGGCTTGTGTACAGCATCTTAATGGCAAAACACAGATAAAACCATTCTGTGGTAGGATTCATTATCATGCAGTGTGTAGAGGGAGATAGCTAAGGGCTTGTTGGTAAATATGCTAATTTACACTAAAGGATTTATTAATATCTTGTAAAATATCTAAAGTTTACCTTTTAAAAAGTCATTTTACTGGCATGGAAAGATGAAATAATATTTGCTCCTGATTATATATAAACAACATTAGACTAAAATGAACAAGTCCAAAAAAGTTTACCTTGGGAAAGGCAAGTGGGAGATATAGACTTTGGCTCTTGATGAATTGTTATCTAGAAAGAGCAGGCTCACTTTCTAAAAGTTCTCTATGACTCTGGATCACCAGATGATGACTGTAGTTAGGAGTCTATGGAGATTCTCAGTCATCCAGGTCATGGTTGTCTCAAAGATGCTTTTTTTCAAGAGGCAACTGGACTTTCTGAAGAAGCTTATGGGATGAGAAGTGAAATATCTTCAAAGAAAAAACAGAAATCCAGTTGTCTCTTGAAAAAAAAGCACTTTTGGGACATATGGATAGGAGAGTCTTTGTCCAGCTTTAATTAATATTTTAGTTGTAGAACTACTAAAAACTGGATGCACTTAAGGTTCACATTCTTACCCCTTTGCAGTTAGACTATGGAAATTTGCTTTACATAAATTGCTCTTGACTATTTGAAAAAAAATTGGCATATATAAAATGGAGCTATATACTTATTTATGGAGGAATCACAGAAAACCATTGATGTGGGAGCTTCATTGGTTACTGGTTTGTTTCTGAATGCATTTCAAGACATGAGTTCTCACCTATAAATCCAAGTACAGCTTTTTAAGTAACTTACAGGTTGCCTGTCCTAAGTGCTGCCCACTCACCTGGATGAACATACTTATTGAAAGTGTCCCTGTCTAGGGATATGTAAAAGGGGCAAGGAGGCATGAACAGCTGGAACAATTTACCTCCAAGGTAAGAAGCCCCCATCTTCTTATTAACTTGTGGACAATGAGTAAAACTTGACTTTTACAGAACAGATGCAGAAATTAAGCAGTCAGAGTAAAATATATTAAGGAGATATTACATGGCATTATAGTTGTTTTTATGGTATTATTTGCATTGTACTTTGTACAGTTTCTAGAGGCTTTAAATTCAAGCGGCTAATAAACTGAAATAAATATATAAATAGTTTCAAAAGAAAATTCTGGACAGGTAGACTTTTCTATACCCATATTGAGTGTGAAGCTCATGTCAGTGACTGCTACACAATCATATATCTGTAAAATCAGGGCTTGCAAGCATACCAGTGTTTCTAAAATAATTTTCACACTGAGATATGCCTAGGAATACAGAATATTAAAATTCATACTTGCCTCATTCACATAGCATATCTGAACGGACAGTGTACATCCACTCTCAGCTCACAAAAAACATAAAGCCCTTACCTTACAGAACATTTGCATTATTCCTTTCAAAAGTTTATTAAATTTAATTATTTGGGAACTAAGGGAGAATAAATGCTTCATTAAGGATTAATTACTATGGCTGGTAGCTTGGAGCTTTCCTTGTAAAGTGAAGCACTGCCATAAACTTTACTAAACCTGGTGACTCTGTGAGAAATTGTTGAGCTCTGAAGAAAATAGAAAATTACCAACTTCAAGCACCTCCACTCAGCTTCCCATTATGTTATTTTTCAAGCAAATATTTTAGACTCCCTGGTTCATTTATTTAGCATTGGGTGTTGCCAGGGCATAAGTCTTGATCACCCAAGTCAATTTATTTATATATTTCCTAGGGAACACAAATTATAATACTCATATTAGGCTCTTCCTCTATAACAAATCTACATTTTTAAATGTATTAACATGCATTTGTTGCCCATTATTCATTTTCTTTGTACTGAATAATTGCATCAATATTCTATTGATATTGAGAGTCATGGTGGCACAATGGTTATAATTCAGAACTGCAGGGCTAATTCATGCTCACTCTAGGAGTTCATTCTGAATGGCTCAAGGTTGACTCAGCATTCTATGCAGTGGTGGGTTCCGGATCCCGTTCCAACCGGTACGGTTGGAATGGGCCCGGCATTGTACACATGGATGTGCATGGCGTGAGTGCACACACATGTAGCGCAAGTACATGCATGCAGAGCGCATGCACGCATACAGTGCACGCATGCATTGTACCTGCCTGTGACACCTCGATAAGTCTCCGCAATGCTCAAGCTGCTTGGCGGAGCATCACAAAGGGGTCACATGCACCATGCGCCACCACAGAACCACCAAAGGCTTAAAGGACAGGTAAGGAGCTTGGGCAGGTGGATAGGCCCTCCGGAGCACCATTCCAGAACAGTATCCGGTGCTCTGGGCAGGCTCCGGTACACCTGTACCAGGGCATACCACCTGCAACTCACCACTGATTCCATTCTTCCGAGGTCTGTAAAATGAGGATTTAGATTGTTGGGGACAATATGCTAACTGTGGAAACTACTTAGAGATGGCTGTAAAGCAGTTTATAAGTGCTATTACTACTGCTGTACTACCTGTCCATAAACAAGCTTTCGAATTTGGTTTTTCCCCTAGGTTTTCAGTTTAGCATTGCTATTTAGAACACATGGGTTAGGCATTCTAAAAGAAATACAAAATTGGCTATGTTACACTGCAGACGATCCCATTATAAACCCAATGTCATTGGACCCTTCTTTGTTCTCACTACATCTAATTTTAAGTGTGTTTAATAGATTCCTGCCAAATTGGGTCCATTCCCCTCATTCAGTCAAACCCAGCTTAATTAAGTTTTAGCTAAACATAGAGGATAGCATCTCAATATATCGGAGAACATCAGCCATTTCACAATCATTCTCCTTACTTTTAGACACACTCTTTGCATTTTCACTCTGTAATCTCAACATAGCTATGGAAGGAGATTACTGGAGTGCCACATCACACATGCATGCCAATTTTCTTAAAATTGAAAGTGTACATAAAAATGGTTTACCCAGCAGCAGTGTATGGCATCATCCAGAAATCAGATACTCATAAACATTGGATATATATGCCTTCATGTTGAGCAGAAACAATTAGATAAATAGAAGTTTATTTTTAAACTGTGTGGAGGAAATTAAGTATTTGAGATTGTACTGCAATTATGTTATCGGAACCTTGTAACTCAGGTGTTCACTTTGAAGGGAGGAATTGATGAGATTGTAAAACCATGCCAGTTTATGGCTATTCTATTATTTTGATTCTTCCATATTTTGATTGTTAAGCAATTTGTTCAATTTATTCAGTCTGCAAGCCAGTTTTGACTCTTGGTGGATGAGTCCCTGCAGTTTTCTTGGCAAGGATTTTTTGAAGTGATTTTCAGAAATGGTTAGCCATTGCGTCCTTCTTTGGCTTGACAGAGGTGACTGGTTCAAAGTCACCCAGCTTTCTTTGGGCCTAAAGTGGAAGGTAAGTTATGGTTTTCTGATTTCTAGCCTAATGCCTTAACTAGATAAAACTGGCTCTCTATATTATTCCACAAACTATTTCTGTTTATAATCATCTAATGTAATTTTCAAAATAATGTCTCCTCTCCTTTCCTCTTCTCTCATTTTATAGTAGGCTATTGTAGTTTCAATATTTCAGAAACTGGGTTTCTGTCTCTGTCAATATAAATATAAATACCTATAAAGGCAAAATCATCTGCAGAGGAAATAATACATCATATGACCTCTCAGTGTTTTTGTTTAATTATAATTCTTTAACTGAAGTGTTCCAAACCATAAAAAAATAATCTAGATAATAAGTGTGTTTCCTGAAATTAATATACTTAATATACTTAATCCTATATTCTTGATTAACAATCATACCCTCGAGGTGGAACAATATAATTTTATTTCAATGTCCGTATAAAACATAGCTCAGAACTTGTATTCACGCACAAAGCATTTCATCCGATGTAAACTTAGATTATTGGCATCAACTCATATTCAAGTATTCAATAATATAAATATATCAGCACAGCTGAAGGAAAAGCCATGAATTGTAGAATTATCTGCAAAAGAACAAGTCACCTTAAGAGAAAGGACAAAGGCAACCTTAATTCATTGGTTGACACGTCTCAGCAACTTCACATCTTTATTCCTTAGCATATAAACAATATATTTAGAGGGACAAATGAATGATGGACATATTTAATACCCCAGATTCTTGCTTCTATTGCTTCGCCAAAAATGTATTTCTGCTCTCAAAGAATAGATGTGGCCATTCATCAACTGCATTTCATTTGGGACCAATATCTGTTAAGATGTGGTTCCTTCACTGATTTCAGCTTTCACTGTTATGTTGCTTCTGTCATTGTGTCTATTTATTATAAACTTTTTTAGAGGACGGAAATGGTATAAGCAAATATTTTAAAAAGAAAATAAATCTATGGAGCCTTAACTTTTTCATTGTTCTTGTAAAATAAAGAATTGTTATTCTGCTACCACAGCTGTAATATCATCAAAATGAACTCACTGATTTGAGATCTTTCAAAAAAAAAAAGTTTACTTTAAAAAAAAGCCCAATAGAAGTACCGGTAGATTTCTTGGTCATATATTGTTTCTGTTTCTTTTTTTTTCCAAATACATTTTATTTATTTCATTTTCATTTTCATTTTATACAATCACTTATATACTGTACGTAACAAAAAAAACAAAGAGAAAAAAAAAGAAAAAAAAACCCCAACATAACACTTCAATCCCCCATACACCCTCTCTTCTCCCCCTCCAACTTTCATTTCACCCCTCCAGCATTCCCCTCTTCTACTTTCCTTCCCCCTCAGACATCTCCCCCTCCCTCCATCTCACCCTCCTTACATTCCCTCTCACTCCCTCTTTACTTCTCCCTCCTCTTTCCCTCTTCTCCTCGCTTTGGTGTATCCATCAGTTTGTTGTTTTTTTAAAAAAAAAATAAAAGAGAAAAAGAAAAAAAAAAGGAAAACGAGCCGCAGTATACAAGTGAATTCTTATTGTTCTAAGAATTGAAACTGTAATTCCACCCTCCCCCCTCCCCCCTAAAATCCCCCCTCCCTAACCCCCTTACAGCTTCGCAGGTCCCATACCCGGCATAATTCTTTAACAAGCATTTGAGTATAATAAGGCCAGCTAACTTTAAAATTAAAAAAATAAAAGAAAAGAAAAGCCAAAAAAAAAAAGAGAATAATAAAAAATAAAGAAGAAAAAAAAAGCACACACACACCCAAAAAGAAAGGAGAAACAGAGAAGGGTCAATAAACCCACTACGTTAACACAGCTTCCCATTATCTGTAAATCTTAAACAATGTAGCTCATTCCAAATTTCGATTATTTTACTACTTGCAGGGTTTCAAACTGTATTAGAGCCAGGTAAGTTGATCAATTAGGATTCCCCAACTAAAAGTCTCATTGCTTTGTCTATCTATTCAAACCTTTAATTTATCTCTTTTTTATCCGAATATCCAAACCTTTCTATAAAACCATTAAACTCAAGTACTTCTTTCATTTTTCATTTCCAACACCTCCCTTTCTATCCTTACCCACCTCCACATGTAAATTTTTTACCTTCCACCCTGCCTTTATCCATGTCCATATATATATTTTATCCGCGTCCATTGCTCCTCCCATATTTACTCCACTTTCCTGAAGACTCTCCGACCAATCTTTCTTGACCTTATATTGAAATAGCAACTCAAACAAACATCAGCTTGCATTCTAGCCCCAAGTAGTCTAATTAAGCTTTCGCTACCCTTCCCTCTCCCACGCGCCTCCCAACTCCGTTCGTCCCAGACCACAACTCAAAAAGATCGCAATCTCCGCTCTCCTCGCCTAGGAAAATAATTCATGCGCAATTTGAGTTAGAGTTCAGACAAATCTTATATACAATATGTGTCCACAATCAGCAACACTTCTTTCAGTCTCCATGTCTCATCATCAATATACCACTTTTCCATTTTATCCCAGACGGAAATCATAAAGCTTTAAGAACATCGCTTAGTCTTTATTCTTTAGTCTTCTGCCCTTCCGGAAGAGGAAAGCAACACCCTCCGCCTTGTAGCCACGTGTCTCGCTGTTTGTCTTCTCCTTCTCCTTGTCTCTCTCCAGGTCCGGATGAATCAGGAAGTCCCGCCTTCAGGGTCTCGTAGTAAAATTCTCGGGCTTCACAGACAGAATTAATGCGGTGTTTTTGGTTGCCAAATGTAACTGTAATACCAGCTGGGACTTCCCATTTGTATGGAATCTGAGAATTTCTGAGTTCTTCGGTTAAGAAAGCGTACTCTCTCCTTGTTCTTAATATTTGAGATGGTATCTCTTTGAAAACAATCAAGTCCTGTCCATCAATTCTCAACCTCTTTCCGTAAAGCCTCTGTATTATCTCATTTCTGGATTCCCTTGTGGTAAAGTATATAATTATGTCCCTCGGAAGCTGTCGCTGTTTTGCTACCCACGAATTCTGGCGGTAAATTCTTTGAATCTGCCAATCAAAGTTAAATCCCGGACTTCCCACCAAGCGGCTGAAAGCCTCAAAGAAGATCTGTTTCAAATTCTCCTGTTGGTTTTCACGCAGTCCTCTAACTCTTATTGCAAAGGCAGTTTTATTATAATTTATCATGACAAGTTGTCTTTGAGCAGTTTCAATTTCCTGTTGTAACGTTTGAATTTTGGATATCAAATTAAGGTTAGTTTCTTCCAAAAGTTCCAATTTGTCCTCCATTTCAGCAATATAATCTGTCATGACTGTCATTACTCCGATCATATCCTCCTTTGCCTGAGCAATTTTAGCATCAAATTGATCATATAAATCCGATATCAGTTGATTAATTTCCTGTCTGAAATCATTAAGCGTTTTGAGAAGAAATTCTTGTGTTAGCAAATCTCCCGTGGAGGGTGTAGGAGACAAGGGTAGCGGCTTCATAGCAGTTTTTGGAGATATGTTATTAAGGAGGCGCTTCTGTTTAGATTTGGGAGCCATTCCAGAGTAAAAATAAAAGACAAGCAATCAAGCGAGCCAAAAATCAAAGTCTCTGCTCCCCTCAGTTAATCTTTTAGCAATTAGTACGGAGAAGCCTTCAGGAGGGTAGGGCTGACTAAGTACATCACATCAAACACAAAAGCTACGAGATCGCCATCTTGTGACGCAGCTAAAAAAGAAAGGGAGCCTTTTGCGAAGTTGAAGCTGGTATTTTAAATAGTAATGGAAGAAATTCCTCAGGAATGGTCCCCGCCCGGATTGACATTTAAATAGCTTAGCTTTGTCCTGGGGGGGGGGGCAATCTGCCTAGGGCTGCAAAAAAGGCAGCGCGGAAAACTGGCCGGAGTAAAGGCTCAGCTAATGTTGAACCTCTTCTCCATTCACAGCAAAAAAAAAGCTATGAATTACAAAGAGATCCTAACGACTGACCTTCTCCCTGCCCCTTTCTGCCAGAAAGGGGAGATATCTATAGATCTTATAAGATATACGAACCAGAGTCCTGACAGGAGCTTCGTTGAGCTCCCGACGGCGGCAGGCTCCTCCCCCCGAAGCCTCCTCCCCCCAAAAAAAAGTTCACTTAAAAAAAAAGCCCAATAGAAGTACCGGTAGATTTCTTGGTCATATATTGTTTCTGTTTCTTGATTAACTGGGTTTTGTTACTAAGAGAATCATCTAAGTTTTATGTAGCTCATAAATGTACCTATATTCACCAAACCATTGCTCTTGGTTATAAAATATAGTTCTGTTACATATGCACTAATACTGCTTTTGAGGTACAATTCTCTTCCAGTAAAGATACCAGTGAAATTCTTTAGATAAGTTAACTTATTGGAGTTCTAACATAAGTGTTCATAAAAAATGAATGTGCAATTTTTTAATGATTAGAGTAACATAAAAGAATAACAGAATACCAGAGTTGGAAGGGACCTTGGAGGTCTTCTAGTCCAACCTCCTGTTCAGGCTGGAAACCCTATATTATTTTAGACAAATGATAGTTCCATCTCTTCTTAAAACATCCAGTGTTGGAGCATTCACAACTTCTGGAGGTAAATTTTTCCACTGGTTAATTGTTCTAGCTGTCAGGAACCCTTACTTCCACAGTAGGTTGCTTCTCTACCTGATTAGTTTCCATCCATTGCTTCTTGAAAATGGATGCATGAGGGACATGTTTCAATTGATGATGATGGTGTGCCATCAAACTAGATAGATTTTCTCCAGGAGGATGCTAGAAAATGCCCGTGATTTTCAGTTTAGTTTTCACCAAGCACACTGACAGTGATTCCTATTTCCAAATCAGAGCATGTATATAGTACATGTCATTCTATTAGATGGTTAAAATGTAGTTTGATGTTTATTTTATGAGAGAATCAGTTTGGTGCAATGGTTAAGATGATGGTGTAGAAACTAGGTGACCATGGGTTTTAGTTCCCCCTTAAGCATAAGAGTCAGCAAAGTTGACTTTGAGCTAGTCACTCTATCTTAGTACAACTCATCACCTCAAGTTGTTATGGAAAAAATAGAAAACAGTAGTATTATGTGTTCTCACACCCTCCTCCGTCCAGTAACGAAAGCCGAGATAAGTGTAAAATGGAATGTCTTTTAATAACAAGACCAGACTCTCTGGGGCTGAAAGCCAAATAAACCAACAGATAAGGATTTTGGCAGCAAGTCCAACAAACCTTGGCAGCAATGCAAACAAATTCTGGCATCAATCCAGCCTGCCAAGTTTGTTTCTCTTTAGTCAAACGTTGACTTCTGCAAGAAGGGCATGGCACAAGCAGTCTCTTTTATAGTCTGGGAGAGGAGCTTAATGACCATCAGCTGAGCGTAATTACCTCCTGTAATTATGTAGTTGTTCTTGACGCCGAGTAGCCCTTCGACGGTGTGCATCCTGGAACAACTTACAAGTGGTTTCTGGATCACTCTCTCTTGTCTCCTCCCCACTGATACAAGGCTCAGGCGCCACCTGGTGACCAACCAGTCTCTCTGCGCCCTGCTTTGAGTCAGAACCCTGTCCAGGGTCCTCCACATCCTCCAGGACTGACTCATAGGGCCACTTGCTGTCAGAGTCTGGTGGCAGTTCCAACGGCTCCTGCCGGGCCACAACAATTATGTATGCCATTTTGAGTTATAAAGATGGTATATGATTTACAACAAGAGTTAACTGGTGTTCCTACATAAAGTAGGAAAAACAAGGAGTGAAAACAGGCTATATTTGTAATAGATATAATAGACTTTATTGGCCAAGTGTGATGACAAAAGGATAAATCACAAGATAACAATAGGAATGCATTAATATGAAAGATGAGAAGGATTATAGTAACATAGCCCTGCTACATGGATAGTATCTCCATGGATATATAAACCAGGCATAAGACAATGCTGTGAGAATTGGGTGTTCAACAGAATTATGGCACAAGGGAAAAAAGGTCTTTGTGTCTAGTTGTTTTCACATGCAATGCCATATAGTGGCATCCTGAGGGGAGGAGTTGAAACAGTTTATGTTCAGGATGCAAGGTCTCTGTGCCTTTAGATATAAATACCTCAATATCTAAAGACATAGTAGTAGAGCATAGATACATCTTGATGAACCTATGGCACCCGTGCCAGAAGTGGCATGCAGAATCATCTCTCCGGGCACGACAGCCATCGCCTGTTGCTCTTCAGATTCACGCTGGGGAGCTGCTCTTCCAGTTTCCGGCACTCGCGCACACTTACTCCCATTTAGGCACACTGGTATAGATGAAAGTGGGACAGTGGATGATTCTTCCTGTACTCTATAGCATAAAGAAAACAGATTTATCTAATGAACAAATCTGAGATCTGCATGACCAGCAAAAGCATTCTCCATACCTGTTCATTTTCATCACAGCATTCTACAGTGTTTTTTCAAGCAGGCAGGCTTTAAGTCAGAATCATGAAGATGGAATATTAGGTTAAGTGTAAATCATTGGAGTGTGGAATGTTGGATTATTCCTCTTATAACCCACCAATCTAAGTACCCAGACAAGATTTTAAAATATTTATTTAATTAAAAAGAAATTTATACAAGTTAAATAAGTGCAAAATAAATTGCCAGATTTTTTCCAAGAGGATGCTGGAAAACGCCAAGAATCTTATTATAAGAAAATGAGATTTTTCTTATTCAAATTTTGTTACATAGGGTCTCAGATTATATCTCTAAAAGCATATCTATCTCTTTTGGTAAAATACTAAATGGCAAAGATCATTACAGTCATTAGAAAAATAGAATTGACATCACTTTCACTCAGAGGATTGGCATTGTCTATAGTGGAACATACTGGACTTACTAAACTAGGTTAATCATACTGAAGTTATTGAATATTAAAATAATTTATTTCAAACAAATGTCACAGAAATTCTCTCTCAGGTTTAGTTAAATCAAGTTTAAAATTAATGGTAGAAATATTATTTTTTTTAAAAAACCTATTGGAACTACATTTCAATTTATTTATCATTATTTTAAAAAAATAAAGGTTCCCTGCCACTCTACTTTAGTTCCAGGATGAACTGAAGGAATAGCATATCAAAGGAGCAGGAAATTGATAGTAAACAGTACACTCAGGCAAAAGCAACATATATAAACCAGAATCTTTATGAACATTTGGAAAGTAAGAAGTTGTTAACACAAAAACCAGTTGTGAATAAATGACTGCAAGATTTAATCTTGAGGGCAACATTAGGAAGGAAACTTCACCTAAAGAGATGGTGCAGTGAATAGAACACAGTACTATAGGGTACTTCTGCTGACTGCTGGCTACCTGCAGTTTGGCAGCTGGTATCTCATCAGGCTCATGGTTGACTCAGCCTTCCATCCTTCTGAGGTCGGTAAAATGAGAACCGAGATTGTTGGGAGCAATATTTTGATTCTGTAAACCATTTATAGAGGGCTGTAAAGTCCTCATAGTATACCACTAGGAAGTGGTATATAAATCTAAATATTTTGAACACTTTTACATAACTAAGGTTAATAAATATCCATACTTAATTTTTTGACTAACCTGAGACATAAAGATTTTTTTTTTGCTGTACCATCAAATAAGGTATATATTTCATGTCTATGGGGGGAAAGAGATAGTATTACCTCTTAGAATGCTAAAATATTCTATAAAAGGAGCCCTATCTGGAACTAATTTAGGAAAATCTCTCTCTCTCTCTCTCTTTCTCTTTTTCTCTTTCTCTTTCACTCTCTCTCTCTCTCTCTCTCTCCCTCCCTCTTTCAATATAGATAGATTTTGTTAGGTCCCCTCAATCCAATTTGCTCCATTTTTCTCTGAAAGTGAATTTCTGCTTATCTTCATTGAAAACACATTTGGCTTTCTTAGGGTTGATGGAAAAGCCACTATAGATCTTTAGTTAGAATAATCATTCCAGGATGTAAAAATATATGCAATAATGTCTCACTAGCAGAGCTTAGAAAACTGTTATTTGTGAAGGAGAAGGGTTAATCGGAATTCAGAAATATATGTATATATCTTCCATCCATAATGCTTTTATGTTATTTCTGTATTCAGGAAATGGATTGCCTACTTATGTTGCCTCCCTTAAGAGACCTGGAAGGAAGAGACTAATCTCTTTCATTTATAGTGATATACTGTGTACAACATCATTTATTTTTCACAACATATAAAAAAGCAATTTTAGTTTATCATAGCATATTTGTATCAGATGTATGTATGTATGTATGTATGTATGTATGTATGTATGTATGTATGTATGTAGAGAGAGAGAGAGAGATAGAGAGAGAGAGAGAGTAAGAGAGAGATATGATTTTGGAAAACAATGAATTTTTGTTTTAGGATTTCCTGAAGAATTAAAGACAGATGTCAAAAATTTGTGGCATATATATATATTCGGGGGAGAGGAGTAGGATTGTTGGATTGATTATGAAATCTTAGCCCTTTTTTTCTCCATGAACATTAAGGATTTGTTGGGGGGAAGAAGGCGGGGCTTAGCAGTGAGAAGATGGAGTTTTAGGCTACTCCTGAAATTCCTCTATACCAAAGGATTTTTGGACGGGTTCTTTGAACCCCAGCTGTCCCGAAGACGACAGTGAAGGTGGGGAGGGACCCAGGACCCCAGAGATAATCGCACATCTCTGGGGGAGGGTATTAACTCCCCGTGCCAATTCCTTTTTGGATTAGCTGCGTGCTAACTGAAACTGCAGGTCGCCCCTAAGAATGGAAGAAGTGATATCATCTGGTAAGCTGATTTTATTATCCAAGAGAGATTGTTCGTGTTAAAAATTAAGCTAATTGAAAACCAAACAGCAAGAAGATCAGCGGCGAATTAGCTTTTCTAATGGATTTATGACTGGTGGTTACTTTACCTCTTAAATGCTTCAAGAAACTCCGCGATACCCTCCCCCCTCTGAATCTCCCTAAGTGGATCATAAAACTTATCTCCTACTAATTAGCCCGTCATGATTCGACATTTTTATTACTTTACTATCCAGCTCTGTTTACAACTAGATAAGATTGACAGCCGGTAAGAGACTAAAAAAAAAAAAAAGTAAAAAGTGCTTCGAAGCCTCTGGGGAAAAAAAAAGAGAGCCTCTATTTTAACTACGACACATCATGGCGTCCCAAGATACCTCTAAGACTTCATTTCAGACTCTTTTCTCTGCATGTAGAGGACTTTTTCATTCTTACCAAAGATTGGAAAGAAAACTGGATCAATTGATTCTAAAATATGAAGCTAAAACTGAGAACGTTGAATGCTTAAATGTTCCTGAAACACAAACGGAAAATGTGAGAAATGGTGTCTGGTCTATCTCAGAGGAAGAGAAGAGGGGGGAAGCCATAAAGACGACTCATTTAAAGAGACAGTGTGCAGAAGGAATGGAGAATCCACCCTTGAGAATTAAAGTTAAATTGGGAAGCTTTATAAGCCAAGAACAACTTTATTATTTCATCACTGACATTCAGAATCCAAAGGTGCCGAAATATTTTTGTTTGGACTTGCTTATGGAAACATTTGGTAAACTTATTCAACGAATGGCTACTGGACGGAGGAAACCTTGTGGCTGGAGGGACACAGGCTGACAGATGGGACAATATAATTTAAAATTAGCTAGATCGGATTACTTTAATTTGTAATAGATATAGCTGAATAATGACTGATATGGATAGCAATATATATAATTTGGAACTGGCTGATAGATTGTTGAATACAATTGAAAATTAGTTAAACCTAATTGCTTTTCTGTGTAACAAATACTGTTGAATAATAATTGATATTGATAGCAATGTATATAATGTGGAGTTGATATGATAATTAACAATTGGATATGAGAAAATACTTTTAGATTACACATAAAGAGTATTAACTATAATAATTAGCACTATTAAAAAACTAAATAGAATCCATACAATCAAATGTTAATTAATACTGGGAAAATGTTATGATATATGATATAATTGAATATTATGGATGTTTAGCTAAAATAGAATCTAGATCGGATTACTTCAATTTGTAATAGATATAGCTGAATAATGATTGATATAGATAACAATATATATAATTTGGAATTGGTTGATAGATTGATGAATATAACTGAAAATTAGCTAAATCTAATTGCTTTTTTGTGTAACAGATATTGCTGAATAATAATTGATATTAATAGTAATGTATATAATGTGGAGTTGATATGATAACTAACAATTGGATATGAGAAAATACCTTTAGGTTATACATAAAGAGTATTAACTATAATAATTAGCACTATTAAAAAACTAAATAAAATCCATATAATTAAATGTTAATCAATATTGGGAAAATGTTAGGATATATGATATAATTGAATATTATGGATGTTTAGTTAAAATAGAATATGAGGATTTGATGATAATAGAGGATTTTACAAATAAGTAAATGAACTGCCAGCATGTGTTATGGACTAATTCCTTAGCATAACTAAGGATGAAGGATGTTTAAATAATTATAATAATTAAAACCGGAGGTATAATGATGTTGATATGGCAAATATTCGAGTTAAGATACTTGAATTAATAGGAGTCAATGGAAGAGAAGCACCAAAACATGTTGTAACCAGTTGATATACTTCTTATTTTTTCATAATAATAATTTAAAAAAAAAGGATTTGTTGGGGAGGGGATAATATCAAACAATATTTGATATTCTGTGCTTTGCAGTTTTCTTTTTCTTCAACACTACCATCAACAAACCACTTGCTTTATTTTAATTATGTTGGTTTTAAGTGTCCATATGATTTTGCCATTAATACAATTACACAATATCTGACTTGAGAATGCTGTAGATGTTGATCACTGAAATTATGCAATTGCAGCTATTTGGATGAAGGATTGATAAATAAAATTGATATCAATAAGAATGAAGAAAGCAGCAACAGAGAAAAACAGCAGAGAAGAAAATAAAAGGGCATTAAAATGACATAGTGCTTTTTTTAAAAAAAATTGAATGTATAGGCTGATTTAAAAAGACATATCAATACATGGCTCAGATCTTCTTTATATTTTTGAATATATAGATAAATAAACTCAGCTGCACATCTATCTAAAGAGGAAGGAAATGTAGGTTCTCATATGTTTTCATTGTCCAATATTTTCAAGATGAAATAGTGAAATAAATAAAGGTGAAAGTAGAAGCAACAATTCCTGGCATCACATGTAATGTTGGGAAATGTGATCATATAAAGTCAAGTAGAAATGTTATCTAAAAGAAGCATTGCAGTAGTCTTTCCTGAAATAAGACAAATAATTTAATCAAGAGCAATTTCCTACTAGATTGAAATATTGACATTTGTAATTCTAATCTGTTTATCTAATTAAACTAGATATATTGCTGATGTTCTCCCAAATCAGTTTAGATACAAATAGTTTTTACTCATTACAATTATACAATTTGGGAAATCATATACTCAGAAAATTGTATGGTCCTCAATTTTGCCCTGGCTTTTCTCTTATGTTAGTTTATTCATGTCAGAAGCATCACAATTAAAATGAGGCATATTAAATTACATAAAATTTTAAAAAATCAAACAGCTTTAACCAATGTGACAATAAGCAAAAATTAAATGAGCTATAATATATACTTATAACTAAAGATTATAATTAATTTTTTCTGGCACCTGAAGCAACAAAGCACTCAGGTATAAAAGTCTCCAGAACATCCAAGTTTTTATGACACTCCAGAAGGTCATGAAACTACAACAATTATATATATTTGTGCACTGAATGTTTGCCTCCAAGTCCAATAACATCCAACATTAACTGGTACAGAAGAATCAACTTTTTTCAAATTAATATCTTCTTTGTATGATCAGTTGTAAATTTCTTCCTCTTAGGTATTTTTTCTGTTTCCCCTGGGAAAAGTCCCATTGCACACTTTCTGACCTATTCTGTCATAATATGCATTGTAAATACATTTTGATTAATGTTCTATTCTGCAATGAACATCACAACATTCAGGAGCTCCAAAAGCTAGGGGATAGCGAAGTTTTTATTTCCCCATTAGTTCAAGAGACAACTGGCGGAATTTGTACATAAATGACAAATAACAAACTCTGAAATCTCATTAATTTAATTTGTGTGATATCAGCTGACATAATTCTCCGAAGCAAGGACAAGCTGGCATCATCCTTCATTCCACGTGGAAAAGCCAGCTGCATTGGCAGCTAAAGCTTAGTTCACTACCAACTGCAGAAGAGGATTATCCAGGATAAATGGAGGGTAATCAGCTAGTTTAAAAGTTCTGGCCAGATTTTTTTTCTTGCCCTTACAAAAAAAATCCTAAGAATAAACAACTTTCACAGAAGCGCTCGGTTTGCATTGCCCAATAGGAGGGCCATGTCTAAAAATTAAAATAAGGAGTAGTTACCATTTTATCCAGTATTGAGGATCTTCAGAATAAAAATTCGGAAGTATTCTGAAGTAAATTTGGAGCTTTCTGAATCGTACTACTGAAATAATTTCTCTGTGTCAATCAACTTTGTTTTATTTTCATGTTCTGCTTATTCCTTAGTGAAGACTAGGGCTCATAAAGCCACAAATACCATTCATAAAATAATATAAGGGAATTCTTAAGCATTGTATCACACAGTAGCCATATGCCAGGAAGACTCTGGGTCAAAAGTTACTTTTCTGACATGAACTTCATAGGTTCCCTTAAGCAAGCCCTAAGCAAGTTGCTATCCCTGACTCCCCATTTCTGAAATGTTGTCTCACAAGACTTTCAGATTCTTCCGAGAGGGAAATTAATAACTGAGTGCACAATCAATACAATACAATACAATAGCAGAGTTGGAAGGGACCTTGGAGGTCTTCTAGTCCAACCCCCTGCATAGGCAGGAAACCCTATACTGTTTCATACAAATGACTATCCATCATCTTCTTAAAGACTTCCAGTGTTGGGGCATTCACAACTTCTGGAGGCAAGCTGTTCCGATAAATCAGATAAATAGCTGGAGATAATACCAAGATGCCTAGTGTGATTTCAGCCACATTTGTATCTTCATCACAGGAAACTACTGATTTTTTTTCAAACTGAAAATATGGTAACCTAATATTTATTTTTCTATAAACAAATTAAAAATGTTAAAGATCTGAATGTTATTTTACTCTGAATCCAAAACTGAATCCAAAAATAAATCAGTTGCATGAGTTTTGTATTACTATCTGCAAAACTTGCTTTGCTGGAATTTTATACATGAAGCACACTCAATATTTCACATGTGTTCCACATGTGTTACTATTGCCATTGATACTACTGCAACAATTAGAATGAAGGAGCCAGTTTGGAATATATAACCTACTATGTAAATCTGAGAGAAGGGATAACTTTGTACTACTAAATAAGCTTTATTTTATTTAAGTATTTTATTTTATGTTTCTAAGTAATCTTCCATCAGCCCTCCCCAAAAATAATAAATGAATGCTGCTTGGGAAATTGAGTTTCCATTGTTTGCTCATCTGTAGAGTTTTATTCCTAAGAGACTCATTCATTTATCACAGTTCTGAGAATAAACTGGAATATGCTTGGCCTCATTATGTATTTTATTTATTTTAAATGAAAAAGAACTCAAGGGAGAAAATAGAGAAAAATATTGTTTTTTTAAAACAATATTGTTAAAAAGTCAGTATTGTTTAAAATTAGAAATTTAAATTCAGTTTGTCAGACTCCATAAATGTTCATGTTTTTGTATATTATCTACAGGGAGATGAGCTTTTCAAAGTCTCTGTGTTTAAAAAATCCACAAAACAAGAAATTATCAAATAGAAGATACTAAATCTTATGGGTTCATTATTTTCTGAGAGAGCAGGCTATCATCTGTATGTTTATGAATATACAGATGATGACTCTAAATTACTTTACCACATGGGTTTCATGTCAATGTTAAAAAAATAGGGGAGAAATTGGACTTATATAAACTTATAAACTTATATTCACCACCCAAATAGCCAACTTAGAGCTGGATAATGGGTACTAGGATGTTTGTTTTGATTAGGACTTTCCTGACTTTGAATTTAATTGCTAAATAAAATTATTAATTCCAAATTGATGAGAATATTGGGGAAAATAACCAGTTTATATTTGTGGAAGAACAAATGGGTATGCATCTGATTCTTGATACCTGCATCCAATTTAGAGATATAACAGAGGTTAATAGAAGTTGATTAAGAATATCAGGTTTGCCACATTCATATTATTATTGCTAATAACAACAATAACAACAATGTGGATGTGCTTAGTGATACATTATTAATGTCTAGAGTGAATTATTGGACATAATACACCAGGATATTGTCATTATTTATTTAAAATCAGATTATTTTGAACACCACATATACAGCATTATAATCACATATTTAAGTTTCCACAATCCTTTGGAAGTATTTGATAGTCAAAAGTATCAATCCAATCAGAACCATGTAGCAAACCATATGACAACAACAACAAAATAAATATGACCTGTTGGTTGATCTATTCCTCTCTGTTTGTGGATAAATCTCTCTATATTTGACAGTAACTCTATTCCTTATGAGAATAAACAGATAGAATACCAGTTTCTAACATTTCATCCCATGCACACAAACATGCATAGATACACTTCTCTACAAAAAAAGGTAATATAACTGAACAAATTTGCCTCTTCTTAAAAGAGAAAAGAAAATTACTTCAAATATGGGCATTTGGTGAGAAAAAGAATTAAACTGATGTCAAACCTTGTTCACTGCATTAGTATTTGATGGGCTAGGAGAGGTGGCCTGTACATTCTAATATCAGCAACCTGACATTCTGAGATATTACCAACCATTTGAAGTGCAAAGAGCATGCTGTAAATACTTTTACTCCGTTTGGCTATATCTATGATGTAGGTTAAGTTGCATTCATTTTAAATGAACCAACCCTGATGTATTATATCTGACATGCTCCAAATTCTTTATATAACACTTCAGCGGCTGGAAGAAGAAATACCTTACAATACAGCATATTTTCTGAATGCTACCTATAAAATAGTAGACATCTCAAAGTTTATGCTAGTTGTTTTCTAATCAGAGAATAAAAGTGCTAGCAACTGTATCAAATATCAGTATAATATCATTATTATTAAAAATTAATATTAAGCAGATCAACTTCAATTTTTTTTTAAAATAACATAATGAATTCTATGGCTTTATGGCAGTATCACATAAGTAGATCTACTCACTAGTTATATCCAAAGCAACCAATTTAGTTAAATTCATGGAGGGGAACTCAATTTAGAACTGTGAAATGTATAGGTTTTTTTTTCTTTTTTTTTCCTCTTGAAGCAGGTTTGGAAATGAAGCAGGTTAGAGAGTAGGCAGTTTAGCATGCGTGTGTCCAAAATTTGGGCATGATTTTAGTAACATAGAATCTTTTGAGAAAGAATATGTAGTGTATCTCTTGAAAAAGGTACATTCAGGATGGATTGTAAAGAGAGCAACTAAATGTTGGGACTTTATTTAAAGCATCAAGAGTCAAGTAGTCAATTTTATTTATTTATTTTCAAGTTGTGGTGCTCATACTTGTTACTTCATGCTTGGCCACATCATATACTTACATACATTTAAAATACTTTTTGCAATTTTCTTTAGATTTTATTACATAAATGAATGTCTGACCAAGAATGAGAATATCAATGACATTGATATTAATCTATATAATTTGTAAAAAAAAATGTTTCATCCAAGAAAACTTGTTTTCCATTTCTAAAATGAGAATAAAGTTTTAAGGTTATGTCATAAATCCAAGAAAATATGACACTGTAAATAAATACTACATTGTTAAATATATCAGTGACCATGACACTGGTTAAAAACCACTTCTGCACAATAAAACAGGAAAATATGAATAATGTCAGGTAGTTCAAAAACATCATAGCATTATAGGAGAAAGTGCAGAGTTTATGACAGCAAATTGTAATTATCTGAGTTTTGGTCTACTGAATATGATCTTCCAAGGAAATCCAAAACAACTTTTGAAGTACCAACCTATATGCAAATTTGTTCTTAGAAATCATCATGTTCTAATTAGTTAGAGCCTCTGATGACGTATTAGCAAGGAAGTTGCTGGCCTAAGTTGTTCTTTATACACACCTGCCTATTAAAATGCAAAACTTGATCAAATCGGAAAGGATAGCATTTCTAAATAAAGAGAGGCAATTTTCCTAACAAGAGCTACATTGTTCCATAATTTTCTCCAGTGAAATGTGAGAAATCTCAGATCTAAACTAGGCTATTTTTTGTCCTGGGCCAATTTAGACCAAATCACAATGCTTGACCTAGTTTGAAGTGACTGACAGCTTTAACTGACTCTGTAAAAAGAAGAGAGTTACATAAAATTTCAATTTGGAAATGTAACTCTAAAGTGATATAATCCAATCTCCAAATAAAATCAACTTTCTGAATTTAAATTAAAAGCCAAATCAAAGATTTGAATTTCATTATATACTCTGAATGGGCTCAATTTATTTAGGCATGAATAAATTGGGCATGAACAGTGGGCATGAACAGAAATTCAAACTGAAATAATCCAATAGAATTACCGTATATACTCGAGTATAGGCCGACCCGAATATAAGCCGAGGCACCTAATTTTACCACAAAAAACTGGAAAAGTTATTGACTCAAGTATAAGCCTAGGGTGGGAAATGCAGCAGCTACCGGTAAATTTCAAAAATAAAAATAGATACCAATAATGTTTTTGAATATTTATTTCAAAGAAAAACAGTAAACTAGCGGTGTATTCAATGAAATACTTCACTCACCTCATGATGCTGATGTCCCGCTGTGATGATGATGTCCCGTGCAGCCGCGGGAGCGATGTCCCGCCTCCTATGACACACGGCACAGTGATTCCTATCATTGGATCACTGTACCAGAGGAGGTGGGACATAGCTATGTGGCTGCTTGCCATAACAAGGAGGAGGTGGGACATCGTTGCAGAGCGGCAGGAGGGGGAGGAAGGGGAATCGTAAGACAGCCCTGCATTACATTAGAACGTGAGGAGGGGGGATGGTGCGGTGCGCGCTGCGTGGCAAACTGACACAGAGGGAGGGGAAACTCACAGGGGCACTGGGCCATTCACGAGTGTCACCCAGCGGCATGGCCCCACCCCTTTTTCTCCTCCATTTCGGGCAAATTTTTCACTGACTCGAGTATAAGCCGAGGCGGCTTTTTTCAGCCCAAAAAGTGGGCTGAAAAACTAGGCTTATACTCGAGTATATACAGTAACAGTTCAAACAACATTTTAACAATATTTTCACATATGTAATTACAGAAAGATTGCATATTTTGAAATCTTGGATGATTCTGAACAGGCTTAAAGAAAAATTAGGATTCTTAAAAGGACTAGGGAGACATCATAGCAGTGTTCCTTTATTTGAGGGTCTCTTACAAAGATGAGGGGATAAACAATTTTCCCAAAGCACCACAAGGCAAAACAAGAAACTAACCAAGGAAAGAAGAAACCTCTCTCTAAGGAACTAAAGAGAAAATTCTTAATGGTTAGACCAAGCAATCAATGGAATAGTTGGCCTTCATAAATTTTGGTTGCTCAATCACTGGAAATTTTCAAAAAGAGACTGGACAACCATTTGTCTGAAATTGTATAGAATCTTCTCCTTGAGCAGGACTAGAAGACCTCCAAGGTGCCTTCCAACTCTATGATTTTATGTTCCATGTTCTAACTTCCCTTTCTATTTGCTCATTGATAAAATCAATCTATTCATGCATCTGTTTAACCTTGTCTCCTTCGAACATTTAATATTTCAAAATACCTCAAACAAAATAACAGTAGTTAACAGTAAAATCATATTTTTATATGAAGTAGGAAATCATCCATGTAAGAGGTGGGTTACAATACATCCTCAAACTTTTGGCATGAATTTTACATTACAATCGCTTTAATTTCCCCATAACACATATATTTTTAGACCATATAAGGATTCTGAGAAAAAAGTATAAGCAGCACTTACTTGAATAGTATGCCTAGAATAAAACTGAGGTCATCTTACCTAGGATGCTATTTCCACAATGGAAAATGGGTGTTCCCACTCAGCAAACAGGTGGCCTGTTGTGACTCTATTATTTTTCCATTTAACTGACATTTAGTAATGGGCTGTTTCTAAAGATTAAGCAACACTTAGCCATTGCAGGGAAGAACTATTCTTCATATCTTTAGAATTAAAATCAAACTGGCCATGAGTGATGTCATACAAGAAAGTGTTTTATGCATCAGCTCAATTTTACCAGATTGTTTCTTTCATGGAAGAGAATAGAAAGGTGTAGCTGATGGTCTGGCTCTTGACATCAGGTAAACAAGTAAAGTGTAGGATTTCTTTCTCTTTGCTAGGCAACCAGGAATAGCAAAGGACTGGAAGAACTGGAAACAAAGAAATGGAAATGCTGAATTTGTTATGAAGAGGATTGCTATGAACTGCAATAATAAGTCAGAAGTACATTTAGAACTGTTTTCTAAATGTTGATTTCAATGTATTTGAATAACAGGGAAAGAAAATGAAAAAAAGTTAAGGCTCTATTCTTGTAACAACAAAAAAATCAAAGTCCAAAACTAGATTCTATTCTGTTTAATAAAAAAGCCAGTCCTGAGATTATTTTCAATTTAATTCTGAATAATTTCAATTACCAAGTTTATTGGTGAGGTCACATAAAAATACAAAATAAGCAAGCTGTATATACTAATGCCCTGTTTGGGGACTCATTGTAACTTGTTTGTAATTGCTTAATAAAATCTGATCCCCAAATATGCAGCTAGATGCTTTACAATAGAGCTTACCATTTTTCTTTGTCTGTTATACAATAATACCTAATTGCTACATACTGACAGCCAGTAAAGTAGTTTCCACCACGGTCCTCTGATCTGGTGGAAACAATATTGAGATGTGATTGGTTGAGAGGTCTGACAGCTCCCTATAAAAGGGCTGCTACCAGACAGAGTCTTTGCTAGATTGTACATAATTGTCACTCAATAAAGAGCTGTTGTTGCTGAAGCCTGAGTCTTGCTTCTTTCATTCACCCGATCTAACACTGGAGACAAAGGTGGGATTGGAAGGCAACCAGGCACCAAAAAGAGCAAACACAATCCAGCAAGTCAATCCAGCCTGGAGCTAAGCGTGGCATCAAGCAGCCATCTTTTAGCGGCAAATTTGAATCTGCCCTGACTGAAAAGATGACTACGCATGCCCTAGCAGCTTCATATGACCCAGCCACTAAGCACTGGAACTCATATGATGAGGTTCAAATGCTTCTTCGAAGCCAACGACCTGCTGGGCCTGTCCAGAGGCTGAAAGAAAGCCATGTTCCTGAACTACTGTGGGCCAGAGGTATTTGACACCGCCAAGGACCTATCCGAACCAACGCCGGTACAGTCAGTCGCTTGGTCAGTGCTACAATAGACACTGCAGACACACTATGATCCCAAACCGTCTAAATATGTGCAGAGGCACAAATTCAACCTCTGTAACCAGAAAGAAGGTGAAACAATCAACCGGTATGTTGCTGCACTTTGGAAGGCTGTGGCCTACTGCAAATTTAGGGACTTAGATGAACTGTTGCTGAACAGAATCATTTGTGGTGTTCAGGACATTAATTTACAGAGGAGGTTGCTCGCCAAGACAAACCTCACTCTACAAATTGCCCTGGACGAAGCCAGGACTACTGAGTCTTCGACTAAGTAGTAAAAGCAGAACAGCCCCAAAAGTCCATGCAAAACTGTGGAAGTCCATCATGAGACTGCTGAGTGAGAACCCTCTGATAGTGAAGACAAAATCTACCGCATGCGCACTGAACACAAAGAATCAGCATGGAAATTTGAAATGTGTTTCCCACATTGTTCTGGCTGTGGGGACAACCAACAGCAATCTGCCTGCCATTTTTGAGACATTATCTGCCAGCGCTGTGACTGGAAGAGGCACATCGCGAGGACCTGCAGAAGCAAATTCCCTGCAGCACCAAAGCAACCGAAGGACCAACATGTATGCTCTAAACTGCCAAGGTGAGAGACATGGCAGCTGTGACAAAATCAGCCTTGAGTAGGAAATGATACAATGTTCCAGACCACCATCGGTCAAGCAAGCACCCCGTGGAACAAGAAGCTGAGGATCACCATTCTTCTTGAGAGATCTCCCCACTCTATGGAGATCAACACTGGGTTATCACTGACCATCATGTCCTGGGCCATGCTGAAGAAGGCTGTCCCCAACTTGAGGAAGCACAAGCTGAGGGTTCCATACCTATGCCTGAGCAACTACCAGGAGAATCAAATCCCGGTTCTGAGCCAAGACACTTTTTGAGTGAAATTCAAGTCTTTTGATGGGCTGCTTCCTGTGACTGTGGTCGGCGGAGCCCTGCAGAGCCTCCTAGGCTTACACTGGTTCTAATCCCTGGGTGACCAGTATCAATACTGTTTGTGATGACAGCACTGAAGAACTACTTAAGGAGTTCAAGGACTGTTTGGCACTGGTCTAGACAAGTATGTGGGGACCCCAATCTATTTTCATTTGGAAATGTAGCCCTTATTAGGCTAAATCCCCGACCCAAAATTGGTCCAAAATTGATCTTGAATTGGACAAACTAATTGGACAGGAGATTCTGGAGCCTGTTGATCATGCATGCTGAGAGACCCCTATGGTGACTCCGATCAAGCCTGACGAATCTGTCTGCATTTGCATGGACTACAAAATGCATTTGCATGGACTACAAAATGCAAAATAAAGCCCTACAATAGAGCGCTTATCCAGTGCCCATTGTCCAGCATTTACTCCATTTCCTTAGCCCAGGAAAAGTATTTGCCAAATTAGATGTGGTGCAGGCATACCAACAGTTGCCTATAGCTGGCACCACGGTGGCGGTCCAAAACATTATGACACATAGGGATGCATTTAAATGCACCCAGTTACAATTCGGCGTTAGTATTGCCCCTGGACTGTTCCAAAGCATCATAGAACAGCTTTTGCAGGGGATACCAAGAGTCATCCCCTATTACAACAACATCTTGGTATCGGCTGCATATAAGGAGCAACTTTTCAAAAGACTAAGAACTGTTTTGACCAGAATTAGTGAAAAAGGCCTCTGTCTTAAAAAAGAAAAATGCCAAATTAATGTACCAAGGGTTGAATTTCTGGGGTACTCGATTGATGGCTCTGGAATTTACCCAATAAATAAAAAATCAAAGCAATCCAGGATGTCTCCGTACCTCACAATCAAAACGAGCTGCAGGCGTTCCTCAGACTTCTTAATTTCTACAGCATCTTTCTTAAACAGAAAGCTACTGTAAATTTATACCATACCATACCATACTAAGCCATTGCATCAGCTGCTCAGCAAGAAGTCGACCTGCAACAGAGCTGAAGCTGCCACATTTGCCACGCTAAAAAGACTGCTGTCAGTGGACACATTCCTGATCCAGTACAACAAGACTCTGCCACTTGTGCTGACTTGTGATGCCTCTCCATTTGGTGTTGGGACAGTCTTGGGCCACCTCATGCCCAATGGAACTAAGGCCCACAACGCCTACTACTCGAGAACCTGTCAGCTGCCAAGCTGAACTACAGCCAACTGGACTCTGAGGCTCTAGCTGCGGTAACTAATGTGAAGAGGTTCCATGAGTACCTGTATGGTCGTGACTTTGAAATCATCACCGACCATAAACCACTTTTGGGGCTCTTGGCTGGAGACTGGCTTACTCTGGCATCACCGTTACCACGAATGACTCATTGGACTATTTTCATTATGGCCTATATCTACTGCCTTGTTCATCGGCCAGGCACCATTTTGGGGCATGCCAATGCCCTCAGCCAGTGCCCTCTACCTGAACTGCTTGCCAATCCAACCCCTGAGACTCCAGTCCTGCTTATTGACTGTCTTGAGGCTGGCCCAGTTTCTTCCAGCAAGGTCATCCACCACTCAGCAAAAGACCAAACTCTTGTACAGGTTTTAAACTGGGTATGGCCCAAGTGGATGGTTGGGCCTCAATTTAAAATGTTTGTAATCAAAAGGGATGAACTGGCTGTCATAAATGGTTGCTTACTATGGGGGGACCGGGTTGTTGTTCCAACCAAACTGTGAATTGCAGTATTAGAGGCCTTGCACATAGGGCATCTGGTAATTGTCCTGATGAAATCTTTGACCAGGAGTTATGTTTGGTGGCCTAACATGGGTAGGGAGATTGAAGAATGGGTGGCTACCTGTACACTGTGCCAGGAGTCCAGACCAGTTCCCCTAGAAGTGCCCACTAAGGAATGGGAACAACCTCAGTCACTCTGGTCGAGGATGCACATTGACTTTTCTGGCCCTGTTCACAGCCAGGTTTTCATGGTAGTTGTGGACACCTACTCAAAATGGTTAGAGATAGTCCTCAGAAGTGGTCATCAAGGTGCTACAGAGACTTTTCTCCACTCATGGACTGCCTGACATCCTAGTCTCTGATAACAGACCTCAATTTATGGCCATGCAATTCAAGACTTACTTAGCGACTCAGGGGATCAGACATGCCCTGGTCACTCCATTCCATCTGGCCAGTAATAGACAGGTTGAGAGAATGGTGCAATCTGCAATAGAAGGCGTATCTAGGATGGGGCCAGGATATTGGCAAACACTGGTAAACTAATTCCTCCTTTACCAGCACATCACGCCAAGTGCAACCACCGGCAGAAGCCCCGCCAAGCTTCTGATGGGTCGCCGGCTAAGATCATCCTTAGACCGGCTACACCGAAACTACTCTGCCGCAACACTCCCAAATTTGACCAGCAAATGTAGACACTTTAGTGTAGGGGATCAAGTTTACACCTACAACTACCTCGGGGTGGAGGCTCTCTGGATTCCTGCCACTGTTACAGGAATCACCGGACCTCATTCTTACCAGTTAGAATTTGAGGCCGGTACATTCACTTACTCTGAGGTCACCTCTCCCAATCCAGCATCAGGCAACCAGAGATAAATCCTGCATGAGTTAGCCAAAGTCCTATCCAAAAGAAGCACAAATTCACTCCTTCCACAAACCACTCAAGCCCAAAGGTACCAGGGTACTTATCTGCTGAAGTTGCAGGGACACAGCGAGTTACAAGCAAACTGGCTCCAGAAACTCCAGCCGTGCCCTGTGGAAAGTTCCAAGAGCTTCCACCAGGCAAAGTCAAAAAGACAACAGGTCCATCTGACCTGACTGAAGTTTCAGGGCCAAATGAACTGCGCAGGTCAGGGATAGTCAGTAGAAAATCTGCCTACTTGCATGAGTACGTTACAAGCCGGATCAGCCCAACTAAGAGGGGAAGGGTGTTACATACTGATAGCCAGTATGGTAGTTTCCACCAAGGTCCTCTGATCCAGCAGGAACAATACTCAAATGTGATTGGTCGAGAGGTCTGACAGCTCCTGTAAAAGGGCTGCTGCCAAACAAAATCTTTGCTGGATTGTATAAAGTTGTCCCTCAATAAAGAGCTGTTGTTGCTGAAGCCTGAGTCTTGCCTCTTCCATTCACCTGATCTAACACTAGCCTCTCTTCAATAATCTCTTAAAGGATAATCCACTTGCTTCTTAATTTAAGAAGAAAGGAGTGTAAGATGATCTGGGAAGTGGGCTTTTTAATGAAAAAAAAATCTGGTATTTCTTGTGCCACAAAACCTGCCATGTTTCCGTGAAAATAAGACAGGGGCTTATTTTCTTTTTATCCACAAAATAGGGGGTTGCGCCTTATTATGAGGAGAGGGTTTATTATTTTGGGGTTGCCGGGCGGCTGCTCTCTTGTGAGCGGGCTCCTAAAGAGCCGGGCATAGCCTCATGGGCAAATAGCTGTGTTGCACTGTCACAGCAGTGCAACACAACAGCCATGAAGTGACCACGCTCACAAGCAGCCACCTGGCAAACCCCCTTTCCAGCCGGGAACAGCACCATTCACTGATCTAGGAGTATTGCCAAGCCATGTGAGCTCTGCTGGCAGCTGGCCCACAATCATAGAGTGTATGCTCAGAGCAGCTACTCCTGGAGGACTCCGTTTGGAAGCCACCGGAAAAGCCATTCTGGGATGGCGGTGGTGGCGGCAGCAGAGGAGCCTGGTTCTGCAGGGAGAGCTGAGCCAGGGCATCCTGAGGTTGGGAGGCATGAGAGCAAGAGTGGAAAAGCCGCTCGTGCAACCCTCCTCTCCAGCCGTGCAGAGCACCATTCACTGGCATTTTGAAGGAGCGAAACTGCGGGAGCCAGGTGGCAGCGAACAGGCGCTCACGTGGCTTGGTGATATCTCTTGGTCAGTGAATGGCACTGTGCTCAGCTGGAAAGAGGGTTTGCTGGGTGGCTGCTTGTGTGTGTGGTCACTTCATGGCTGTTGTGTTGAGCTGATGTGGCAGCGCAACACAATCATTCTCTCCTGAGGCTCTGCCTGGCTCTTTGGGAGCCCGCTCACAAGAGAGCAGCTGCCCGGCAACCTCCCTCTTCAGCTAGGCACAGTGCTGCTCACCAACCTAGCGGTATCCTGAAGGTGCCAAGCAATGCGATCACCTTTGCCTCCCCCCTGGTTCCTGCGGCTTGGCACCTTGGGATACCAGTAGGTTGGTGAGCAACGCTCTGCTGGCCGGAGGTAGGGAGTTGTCCAGGGGGCTTATTTGCAGGGGAGGGCTTATATTTTTGCCCACCAGAAAAATGTGGCATGGGCTTATTATCAGGACATGCTGTATTTTGGGGAAAACATGGTATAGGTTTACAGGAAGTATAGTCAGAAAACATGGTGGCACTGAAACAGCCACAGCTTTCTCAAATTTCATTCCCATGGGCTTAAAACAGGGAACCTTAAAACCTTTGCTATCAGTTTGCAAACGTGAGCACACACGCCACTTCTGTACATGCGCAAGACCTTCCGCACATGCACGGAGCATCAAAACCAGATGTGATGATGTCCGGATGGGGGGAAATCCTGCTTCCTAGCTAATATAAATAGTGTATCACAACTGATCATTGGAAATACTGGTTCACCTGAACTGATCCAAACTAGTAGTATAATCCCTGGACTAATGGGTTCAGCATTATGGGGCGTAGGCATTTGAGTTACCTTGGTTTAATAATGCTTGACCTATTTCACCCAACTGAAGGTTCCAAAAACACAAGAGAGTTTAAATTTGTATATACCTTGCCTTTGGCTTTTTGCCTTTCCTTTGCCTCCCCGCCCCCAATTCCTTTTTCTTCTTTCCTTTCTCCACTCTATTCATTGTTGAAAACAAGTTTAAAAGTGGATTAAACATTAGTTTGGAAGACACACGTTAGATCAGTTCATGCTAGAGTTATTGAGTATTGAATTTCTCAGATTTCCTTACTTCTATTCCTGTTCTTGATAAATACTGCCTAATTTCATGCTGCAGTGCCAGGTTATATTTATATAAAGTTTACACTCACTGAAATGCTTATTGTAGATAGAAGATATTGCAAAACAATGACAGTTATTTTAAGTGGCTAATTAACCTACAAGGAAAAGCGGTTGAGACTATTATGGAAATTCCAATGTTTTATCATCCCCCTAATTTATTTTGCACTATAAATTATTATAAAACATAGCAATAGGTCCTACATATGATGTACTCTGGTTATTGCTTTCCTATTAGTCTTTTTTATACTTCCCATAATACCAGCAAGAATTTCTTAAGTAGCAAAACTTTGTTGTGCAATAGTTTGGATGAGGATTAAAAGTAAATTTAGTGAAGAGAATTTTTTTTAGTAAAGATCCATTTAGAGGCCAATATCCCATTCATGATCAGAGCATTCACACATCAGAGGCAGGAGTGGATATTTCTATCTCTCCTTTCCATTTCAGATTTTTTAAAAATGTTTTTCATTTTTTCAAATAGATTTAATTGGTCCACATTCTGTGCTGCTTTGAAAGAGTATTGGAAGAGACTATTTGATTCAATGAAACTATCAGTCCTTTTGGGACAACATTCTCCTTAGGTTGCTTCCCTACATCAGAAAGTGGAAGGCCTCTAACATTAAATTTCTTACCTCCAAGGTCAGAGGCTGGTATGTAACCTTTGGGTAGGATGGTTAAAATCTTAATGTTCTTGGATGCTACTCCCAACATTAAAAGATTATGCACAATAAACACAATTTAAGCACCTTTAACAAAATTTAATTCAACATGTTTAATGTGACCAATAATAATAATATCTCCTTTGAACTGATCTTGAGCCATGTGGATCAGGTAGGTTTTTTGGCAACAGTATGAAAGGGGTTTGTCATTGCTTTTTCCAAGAAGCTTTTCCTATCTAGCCAACAGGGAATTTCCTGATGGCCTCTTATCTGTAAATTAACAAGGTCTCATTCTGTTTCACTTTATTGAAGGACAGCCAAAATCAGCCGGATATTGCCACCCTAGTTGAGACTGCACCACTTTAAATCCAAATGTTCTGGTTTAACTGATTGCAGATAATGTTGTAAAAGTATGACATTTGTTCCTTATTGACATGTCACTCAGAATAACACTGGCCACACCTCTCTAAAGATGGTAGATAAACAAAGATTACAATAATTGATTGCTGCATATTCATTGCTTCAGTTAAGCATGAAATAATTATTTGCAGTTTCAGAATTGCAAACGTAACCTTTCCATCAAAGGGGGAAAAAAACTAGTAAAATGCAAATATAACTGCAACAAGTTCTGAAATAGCTTCAGGAAGACTTTATTTTTATATATAGAATAGAATAACAGAGTTGAAAAGGACCTTGGAGGTCTTCTAGTCCAACCCCCTGCTTAGGCAGGATACCCTATACCACTTCAGACAAATGGTTATTCAATCCCTTCTTACAAAACTTCCAGTGTTGGAGTACTTACAATTTCTAGAGGCAAGTTATTCCATTAATTAATTGTTCTAACTGTCATGAAATTTCTCCTTAGTTCTAAGTTGCTTCTCTCCTTGATTAGGTTCCACCCATTGCTTCTTTTTTAAAAAAAAAAAATACTTTCCATTTTCATAACATATAATCACATGTATACTATTACATAGCCAATATCATATTGTATTAATTAATAATTACATCAATTCATCTTGCCATCAACTCCCGGGAAAAAAAAAGCTAAAAAAGATAGAAACCAAATTAGTTTCCACCCATTGCTTCTTGTTCTGTCCTCAGGTGCTTTGAAAAAATAGTTTGACTCCCTCTTCTTTGTGGCAATCCCTGAGATATTGGAACACTGCTATTATGTCACTCCTAGTCCTTCTTTTCATAACTCTAGACATATCCAGTTCCAGCAATCATTCTTCATATGTTTTATCCTTGAGTCCCTTAATTATCTTTGTTGGTCTTTTCTGCACTCTTTCTAGAGTCTTGACATCTTTTTTACATCGTGGTGACCAAAATTGAATGCAGTATTCCAAGTGTGGCTTTATCAAGGCATTATGAAGTGGTATTAACACTTCACGTGATCTTGATTCTATCCACTGTTTATGCAGCCTAGAACTGTGTTGGATTTTTTGGCAGCTGCAAGACACTGCTGGCTCATATTTAAGTGATTGTACGCTAGGACTCCAAAATCCCTCTCACAGTTACTACTTTTGAGCAAGGTACCACATATACTGTACCTGTGCATTTTGTTTTTCTTGCCTAAATGTAGTACCTTACTTTTTTTCACCATTGAATTTCGTACACACACATATCCCCCATGTTGATTTATCAAATCAATTGTTTCTAGGCACAAGAAATATCTTGCTAAAAGAGTAGCAAGGTGTAAAATGTGTAATCATTTTAAGCATTCAGAAATGAAGATACAATATCAAGCAAATTAATAAATTTCCTGCTAATAATATTATATTTCATTATTTATTTGAATTTGAGAAGAACTCTTTGCCTGGAGATAAGAAGTGACAAAAATGGTGTGTTAAAAACAAAAGTAAAAATAAAACAAACAAACAAGCAGCACATTTTGGTTTGAAGGTCAACAAATTGCTTTGCTCTAAAGAGAGCCTCATAGTACAAGCTGATTTCATCTTGAGAAAATAAGTGTGGATTTTGGAGGCTTCTTGAATTCATGTTATACCAGCAAACCAATTTCTCTGTTATCAACTTTTTCAGAAAACACTGGCTGACAGACTCACAGGGAAACCATGCTTGTTCAAACCATTCACATTTGATAGAAATCTGAAATCTTATATCCTATCTTACTATTTTCAGAATAGCCATTTAGCCAGTTGAAACAAAAACAACTAAGGCTCTTGTACTATCATAAACAAACAATACCTTCATTACAGAATCATTGTTTTTTAGGCCTATATCCCATCTTGACAAATTGGTAAAATTTTATCTCCAGCTATAGGTATAAATGATTGAGTTAATATGATTCTTACAGCACAATTATGTTAATGATATTTTCAAAACACTCAATACAGTAGCCACCATTAAAAGCAAAGGTCAAATAGGAAGCTGGTAGACTAACTACAGAAATATAAGAATTATATTTTTATATCTTTTACATGTTTTTATAATAATATTAAATATGTATATTTTTTGTGAAAAGAGATACATGTGAACAGGATATTCACAGAGATCTTGAAAAAGTCAAGATGGCAACCATGATTTTACATCAAAACTCTTACCTGCACTTCATGTTTGGCACATGTAATGGGGGCTTTTATCACATGGCAGTAGCTACCATCTTGATCTTTTATAATCATTTTTGAGGATTTCTCAAAATATGTAAATATTTTGAAAATATTTTAGTCAAAGCCAGATTTGTATTTGCACTTGAAAAATTTGATTTTGTGTTCAACGTGTTCTCTGCCTTGCGTTATTTTAAAATCAATAAAGGCAGGATATAAATAAAATAAATAAATTTATAGGATAGGTTGAAAGACCCCTTTTCCAGGGATGTCAAAGAATAAGGGAGAGTCATACTTTGTTCTGTACAAACAGTATGGGTAGGAAAGATGAGAAATAAGATCTCAGACAATAGCTCATAGAAAGTGTTCCACTGGTTTTCATTAATGAGCTTCATCTAATGAAGAGAAATAGATAAAATCTTCACTATCCCACCCAGAGAACACAACTGTAACTACTAAGGTTAAGAGCAAAAATTGAGCTTATACCAAAGACTCCACAGTTCCAAAGAGGTGAAACTTCAAAATAGATGTTTATGTTAAAGTAGCAATTGGTGGAAAATGGAGTAATATGGCTTTTTTCCTTCATAATCCTAAATTCGTCATATTACATATTTTTATAGATTAACAATAAAGGTTGGATAAGATACTGAACTGATATCTTGCAATTAGAAAATTATTTTAATTAATAGAGGATAGATAGATAGATAGATAGATAGATAGATAGACAGAAAGAAAGAAAGAAAGAAAGAAAGAAAGAAAGAAAGAAAGAAAGAAAGAAAGAATAGGTTTTTAGGATCAAATTATGTAGTATTTAATCACAATGATGGGCACTTTTGAATTATACTATTTGTCAGGAGTGATACTGTCCTTTATTAAAGAAAATAAATACCTCCAGTAGCATACCCCCCCCCCAATAAACCTAAACAAAGAAAGAAATCTATATTGAGTACACCAGAGGTGGGATTTACTTACCCTCCCTACCGGTTCAGAAATGTGAGCACATGCGCCTCATCTGCGCATACACAGTGCTCACACATTACCTCGGGGAAGGTGGGCAGAGCTACCTGCAGCCACCACTACTGGCTCACCTGAACAGGAAAGAACCGACTGAATACCACCTCTGGAGTACACCAAAATCTACATGTAGTTTTAAAACTTTAAAACAGGATAAGACATGCATTATACAACTGTTTCAAAAGTCTGGCCATTACAAATACATAGTTTTAGAATCATCTATTTCTCAGGCATAGTTGTTGGAGAGAGATGGGAGAGAGATTATATTGCAAATTGATGGCATTCAAAACTTGATAAATATAAAAATGAGACTATATGAACTAGAGCGCTCTCCTTCATTTGATACTTCTGGGCAAAATTTGATCTTCTTTTTTTCAGAACAACATTTCCAGTGCATCCTTTTTAAAACATTTGCTTCAGCAACTATCGATTTCTAATATACATACATTATCACTGGTAAATGCATTGAATCCAATGGATTGGTGAAATATATTCATTCTATCTTCTTTGCTCATAAACCTGTGATTGTTGTCTATTTTATTCCTCCATTTTTTATATTTCTTTCCACGAAGGCCTTTAAAAGGGAAGGACATTAGCATACATTGGCTCAAATATTAATCTAGGTTAACAGATGAAATAAAAATGAACCCTTATATACCATCACTATCTGGGTGGTGTTTCTAGTATGACAAAGATCTTTAAAGCTAATGGATTATATTAACAGCTTCATTTTATGTCGTTCCAATGTTGTAAAGAAAATCAAAGCAAATACATAATCAGTTAGGCATTTAAATGCTAATGATTTCACTGATTGTCTGATATGAGACTTTTTTAAAAAACTGATTTTTTAAAAAAGAACTGTGAGAGACGCATTAACAAATACAGAACAGAACTCATTTACAACTAAATTGTAGTTGGCACAAGATTTCTGTGAGTCTCTTGGTGGTTAACATTAAAACTAAAATTTGTAACAATGCAAATGTTAGAAAAATAAAAACACAACATTAAAGCAACTATGCTGCATTTATCTGGAAAAAATACCTTTAAAGGATTCAGTTTAATCATCAGCGTTAGCCTGGTTTCAGAGAGAGATTTGTGTGTAGATTAATTTGGGTATAGATAAATTTGTGAACTGGCATTATGGCTTAATTTGTAGTTCACAACCAGTATCTTAATCAAAGACGTCTTCCCCATGGAATGGTAATCGTGTTTAGCATAGCTTGTGAGACTCCAATACAGTAGATATATAAGTGGCAAAAAAGCACTAAAGTTTTAGATTTGTAAGTCATTGTTGGAAGGAATATCCATCTGGTTCAGTTCCAAGCTGGGAGAAAGACACTGGAAACATGGAGGCTGATTGGAAAAATGGTTTATTGATGAACAGAACCACCAAACACATGGTTCAGGTGCAGCTGACCACATGGAGTTGAGAGGGGGTGGCTTTTATACCTTCTCTGGCTTTGCACTTGAGCTTCCTGTTCCTGTGCAATAATTTGTATTCTATTAGCTGTTGTCAGACTTCCATGGGACCAAGTAGCTGGCTCTATAGGTTGTCTGAGCTAAGTTTGGTTGAAGTTTGGTTAAAGTTTGGACTCTGAGATGATGTAATGCAGAGGCTTATGTTCTGAGAGGGTGCTGGGCAATTCCTATTATGGCTTAATGGCTTTTTCCTATGTTGGATCTTGATTGAGGGCTAGTCTGCCTTTGTTCAAACTTTGCTGCAGGGAGTAATGATTACCAAATCTGCATTTCTAAAAACTGGCCTCAGTTTACTATCTGCTTGGGGGGCAGGGAGCTGCGGCTGTGAGTTTCTCTGCTCTTTGGGATTGTTATTTCTCTTTTGGGGGAAATATTAAATCCCATCTTGTAAATATTTCCCAAAATATATCATTTTTTTAGGAGGGGTGGTGGGGTGGTAGCTTTGCAGATCATCAATACCAGACTAAGAAAATTAACGTGGGTAATTTTCTATTTTGCCTTCCAGTCTTAGAACAAACAGGAAGAAATGGTCACAAAGTAGTGTTGCAAATGGTCATGAAATATAGGTGCAGCAGCAGCATCCAGAAATGTTTTAAACTACTCCCAGAAGTGGCAATGCAAGATGAAATATGAATTACAATATGAGGAGCCTCATGTGTGCAAGCTGCACATTTTGTTAGAAACCACAGCTAGGATTTTCTTTTTTAATCAGCTATAACCTAACTTAGTCCAGGCTGGCCAGTCAGCCAGCAAAAGAAGCTAAGAAGCTAGATGGATAGAAAAGGACAACAAATTACTGCCAGGATTAGTTTCTCTGATCCTTTGTGATTCAGGTTGTGGTGCAGATCACTAAGCACGAATAGATATATTTACTATTGTAAATGGTAATCATGTTTTAACATAGCTTGTGAGCCTACAATAGATATATAAGTAGCAAAACACACTGCTCTAGATTTCTTATGTTATTTCCATAACATATAAAATAGCCACTTATTTACTACACTTTTATGCCATTACACATGCATATAAATAAAGCAATCCTCAGTGAAAATTACATTTGAGAAGCTGTACAATTCATGTAGAAATTACAGTGAATGAAAAGCAACCAAAAGAGAAGAACACAACATTTGTTTATGGTCGTTCTAAAGAGCTTAGGCAAGCTTCAAATTAACAACACTGCTGTATACTGACCCTTTCTTTCTAAGCAAGCAGAAAATTGGACTCAGAAAAATGTATTTTTTGCTGAAACTCATGGATAACTTTGTACTGTTATTGGTCTACTGCAGCAGTATCAGCTGCTTAAAAAGAAATATGTCTAGTTTCTTTGTTCTTTTTTCTCTATTGGAAAGCATTGAGAGGTCCTTTCCTTCATTCTCGCCCTTGCACTTTTATGTTTCCTGGTTGTCTCTGGCCATTAGGCAAAATGTCAATAAAATTGGTTGGTTAACTCCTAGAGCTCCTTCAGTTGTTTGAAGACATAACCAACTTTCTAATCAATTGTAGAAAGGCCCTTTGTAGCTTACTAGCAGCATTCCACCCATCTATGGATGTCTGGCAGGACTGCAGTTAGTGTAAAACTCTTGGGCATACAGGTTGACTTTCTACCCACAGGGCAATTTCCTTTGTACTCATATCTGAGCCAAGGTGGCGCAGTGGTTAAATGCAGCACTGCAGGCTACTGCTAGATCAGCAGGTCAGCGGTTCAAATCTCACCGGCTCAGGGTTGACTCAGCCTTCCATCCTTCCGAGGTGGGTAAAATGAGGACCCAGATTGTTGGGGGCAATATGCTGACTCTCTGTAAACCGCTTAGAGAGGCCTGAAAGGCCTATGAAGCGGTATATAAGTCTACTGCTATTGCTATTGCTATTGCTATCTTCACCTTGATCACTGAGTAAAATACTATGCCATGTAATCCTGTCAATTTATAACATCATTCATTCTCAGGATAGAGGCCTAGTTGCTTTCACCTAGTTACAGCAATGCTTTGTTGAATAGAAAGTATAATATGTGGTGCATTACTATATTTCTGAAGTCAATAGGTGTGTGTGTATTCACTATAAAATACCCCAATTATTGTGATTAATGCCTTCTCTGAGGCCTTGAAATATTCATTGGTCATGTTACAGATTGTCTCCAATATTTTTTTGCACAACCTGGCATATAATATGCTGGGTATATTATAATTCCCTACTAATCTTTACAAATTAGACCTTTGAAGTGTCATTATATAATATATTACTGTTTACTGTTGTTGTATCAAATTTGAGATCGCCCATAGATCAGGAATTAGAAAAAAGCAAAATCCTTAGATACTCTGGGTTTTTAAAATAATTTCAAACAAGATGATAATAATAATAATAATAATAATAATAATAATAATAATAATAATAATAACAACAACAACAACAACAACAACAACAACAACAACAACAACCCCTCCGAGAAGCTTTACCTTGTCATGGTGGAGGGGCTTGTGTGCTCTAATGATCCTAAGGAATATGCTTAACAGGTACAACCATATCAGGCAGGTCTTAGGTGAAGGACCAGACAAAATTTGCTCCACAATCCATTCAAATATGGTGAATACGAAAAAAATAAAATTTATGCTGGCTGAACCATCACCCAGATTAACAAGGGTTCTGTTGGATGCTATGGTTCCTGGGCATTCTGCACAAAATGAGCTACAGGGCTCAGCTCCCTCTGCTAGACAACCAGGGCTTGGAGCTGACAAGCTACTGGAAGAAAAAGTGAAAAAGCGAAAAATCTGGACGAGGGAAGAAAACATCTCTATTATGAAAGCTATCAGTCTGAGACAGAAAAACGTGGATTTCAAAAATGAATGTATCAGATTTGGGAACCACACAGACTGTGATATCAGTGAACAAAGGCTAATGGACCAATGACGTGTAATTCTAAGGCACAAATTTTTCACTACAGCAGAATTAATAGGAATCGAAAAGAGAGCAACTAATGGTCTGAGTATACCAACAAAGAAGAGTAACATCAAGAATAATTTGCAGTCTCAAAAGCAAACTGAGGAATAAATGGAGGAAGAGGATGCTGAAATGGATGAAGATAAAGAACAAAGAAGCACTGAAGAACAAACACCAACAGATATTGCTCAATTAGCTGAGAAAATAAAGCATCAAATGCAAGATGCCGAAAAAACACATTTGCCAAAGCTGAACCAAGTGAACCGGAAATAATTGAGAAAAGTACTAAAAAAATTCAATGAAGCTGTGCAAACCATTCAAACCACTACATTAGCTGAAACAAACCAACTGATGTATGCAGCAGCCTTCATAATCACCAAATAATTGGGTTTGAAAATACAAAAGAACCAAAGAGGCAAGAAGTGGAAATTCCGGTTGGAATTGAAGATCAAAAAATTTCATGGAGACTTGAGCAACTTGAAGAATCTAAGGCAAGTTCAGCTAAAGAACAAGCAAGTCAAAAGCAGACTGGAAGTAAGATACGATTTTGAGAATAAAGAGATTGCAGTAGTAATTGAAGAGCTGAAACAGAGGGTTGTTGCTGTTGCTGAAAAGATTAAAAGGTATGAAAACCGAGTAGTTCAGTTCAAGGAAAACTCACAGTCAAGAGGAAATCAGCACCAGTTTTATAAAAGCTTAGAAAGTGGAGATGGAGTAACAACAAATGAAAAGCCTGATAAAGAAAAAAGCTATGGAATTCTGGAAGAATTTGTGGGAAAACAACAAGAACCACAACAGAAATGCAAAATGGATCAAACAGATTGAGGATTCTATTAAAGTGCATAAAATGGAAGATGTGAAAATAACAAAAGAAATGGTGCAAAGACAGTCAAGAAAAGTGAAGAACTGGAGTGCACCTGGACCAGATGAGTTACATGGCTTCTGGTTAAAGGCACTTACAAGTGTGCACAAAAGATTGGCAGCCCAAATGAACCAATCTTAAAAACACCTGAAAATGATGAATGGATGACAACTGGAAGGACATTTTTGATCCAAAAAGATAAAGAAAAAGGAAAGGACCCTGGAAACTATAGGCCAATCACCTGTTTTCCAGCAACATACAAGCTCCTTATTGGTATCATTGCAAACCAAATTTATGGATACTTGGAAAGAAAATAACTTGCTTCCTGTAGAACAGAAAGGATGCTGCAAAAATTCAAGAGGAACAAAGGACCAACTGCTGATTGACAAATTAATCCTAAAGAATTCAAATAAAATACGAACCAATCTGTTCATGGCTTGGATAGACTATAAGAAAGTGTTTGATTCTGTTCCCCATAGCTGGATCAAGAAATGCCTGAAAATATTTGGCTTCAGCAGCAACATACAAAAATTCATGGAAACTTCAATGAACCTCTAGAAAACGAAGCTTATAGCTGATGAAGAAATACTGGGTGAAGTTGAAATTAAACGAGGCATTTTCCAGGGTGATTCCCTTTCACCCCTACTATTTATACTCTCAACTACTGACAATCATTTTGAAGAAGATGAACTATGGATACGAACTTGCAAAGAAAGGACTGAAAATTTTGCACTTGGTGTACATGGATGATTTGAAGCTGTTTGGTAAAACAAAACTGAACTGAATTTATTAATTGAAAGCACAAAACATTGATATGTAGTTTGGAATTGACAAATGTGCAACAATGGTAACCAAAGCAGGCAAGGTCATAGAAGACGATGGGATAGAACTTGCGATGAAAAAATGGTAAAGGCAGTAAAACCAGAAGAAGGCTACAAGTTCTTGAGGATTTTAGAGGCCCCTGACATAATGCATAATAAAGTCAAGGAATTAACTTCAGCCAAGTACATTCGACGAATTCGCAAAATATTAAAATCCAAATTGAATAGAGGAAACATCATAAAAGCCATAAATACATCGGCTATACATGTGATTCAATACTCTGAAGGAATAATTGACTGGATCCAGATGGAGTTGGACAATTTGGACAGAAAAACAAGGAAGCTTATGACAATGAATCATGCTTTGCCTGTTGACTGTTGATGTTGACCGATTATATCTACCAAGAGCAGAGGGTGGTCGAAGACTCCTACAAGTAAAACAGACTGTAGAAGAAGAAAAACAACAGCTTGAATGATTACATCCAGAAAAGTGAAAAACCAATGATTAAGGAAGTAAATAAAGGAGGCCTTTTAAAGACAACTAAGTCAAAAGCCGAATATAAGAAATAAGTAGCGAGCTGAAAATGGGAAACACAAAGCTACACATAGCCAATACTTGAAAAGTATTGAAGGCAAAGCTGACCAAAAGCTAACTTGGAACTGGTTAAGATCAGAAAAATAAAACAGAAGGCTTTATTTTGGCAGCTCACGAACAAGCCTTAGCACAAACTGCATGAAGGCAAAAATTCAACATCACCAACAGCAAATATTGCCTCTGTAATGAGAAAAACGAGACAGTCAACTGCTTGATCAGTGGGTGCAGCAAAATTTCACAAACTGACTACCTACAATGCCATGACCACATTGCTAAGATCATTCACTGGAAATTATACCAAAAGTTTGGATTTGAGTACAGCAAAAACCACTGGGAACATCAGGTTCAAAAGGTTTTAGAGAATTAGAAACTCAAGATCTTGTGGGACTTCAGATTTCAGACTGACAGGCACTTGGCCCACAACACACCTGACATAACAATAGTTGAAAAGAAAAAAAAAGTATAGTTCATTGACATTGCAATACCTGGAGATGCACAAATTGAATATAAACAGCAAGAAAAAAGCACAAAGTACCAGGACTTGCAAATTGAAGTTGAGTGACTGTGGAAAAAGAAATCATGTGTTGTCCCAATTGTAATTGGAGCCCTTGGAGCAATACCTAAAGGGCTATCTCGCTAATTGGAAATTTTAAATTAATCAGATTTGAACATTCTGACTCTACAAAAACCACCCTACTTGGAACAGCTTATATCCTTTGACATTACATTAACAGTTCCTAGGTCCTTGGTTAGGACTCGAGCTGTTGAGCTACCAACCAGCCCCAAAGGCTGTGAATTTCACCAAAGATTAACCACATAATAATAATAAAAGAAGGTACTTGGTTGATACCTAGGATGCTGCCAGCAAACCGTATCAACCATTAGCACCAGTCACTGGTATTTGTAATGCATTTTTGAATGTTCAGTTGGCTGAGTTTCATGTTTAATGAATAAAGTATATAATAATAATAAATGTAGAAAAGTTACCGAGAATGAGAGGGTGAAGATCCTGTGGAACTTTTGAATACAGACGGATCATAATTTGGAACAAAACGCATACCAGATATCATAATAGTTGAGGGCTGAAGTTTATTGATATTGCTATACCAGGAGATGCCAGAGTTGAAGAAAAAGAACTGGAAAAAATCATGAATTATGTGACCTGGCCATTGAAACTACACGGCTATGGATGAAACATTTAACAGTGATACCATTGTCATCAGGACACTCGGTACCATGTCCAAGAATTTTATAAGATACATCAACAAATTGCAGCTTCCTGCAATAACACCAGCGGAACTGCAAAAAACTGTGCTACTCAGAACATTGTATATTTTAAGAAGGTACTTGGTTGATACCTAGAATGCTGGCAGCAAACCGTATCAACCATTAGCACCAGACAATGGTATTTACGATGCATTTTTGAATATTCAGTTGACTGTTTTATGTTTAATGAATAAAGTATAATAATAATAGCCTTTATTGTCATTATACATCATATATACAACAACATTGGAAAATACTCAGTTGTGATGATGGTTAGTAAAATCGACAACAATGAAAACTTTCAGTTGTGGATTTTGAAACTGTATTTTGAAAGCAAAATAATCTTTCATTTTCCCTATTTGGGAATTTAGTCACATAGGAAACATCTTTATAAGATCATATGACAAAATGTACTCTGAAAATCTACAGAACTTTCTGTTATAGGACTTTTCCTCTAAATAACTCAGTTCTGGGCATGAGTGATATAACTTATGAATTCCTATTATCTCCCTTTCTGCACTTCACCTTTTCTCTCTTCATTTGTTTTATATAGATTTCCAAGAGAGAGATAAAAACCAAGATAACACAAAAATATGATAGATGTATGGTTAACTTCTCTGTTTGCTTGCTTGCTTTTTTCAGGATATTATCTCTTCTCATGTGGGAATGTTATGGATATAAGAATTTGCCTGGAAGGGTCATGGGCAATGCACAAGATAAAACCATATTCTGCCCTCCTAACATATTGACCTTGTTAATGCATCACTAATACTATATTCAACATAAGAATCTAACTAAAAAAAGGCCAAGATTTGCAAAGTGAATCAAATCAAATTTAATCAGATTTTTCATTGTTCCAGTTTATATAAGATATAAATACGATTCTGCAAGTTTTTCAATGCATGCTACCATATAATATCAGGTACATAGTTATACTAATCTGTAATGTATTTAATAGATATTATTTTTCAATCCATGTTGCAATTTTGTCCAGTAATATGTATCAAAATTTGAATTTCACTTTTCTACAATCAGCATACGTAATCTTTTTTTCTATTTGTCCATCACTTATGTTGCTTTGACATCAGAGGTTCATCAGAATTGTTAGTGCAAATGTAAAGATCAGACTTTGATTATCTGATGTTGAATCATTTAATGGAGACAATATGTCTCTGAATATCAATTTCCTGAATACCTATTCTGAAAAACATGAGGAGAAGATGGTGTTATGCGTATCTTGTAGAAATTAATGTCACATGCGTTATGATGTCATCATAATTAATGTCACTTGTATGATGAAGCACTTGCCCCTTGTTCGCTCCAAATGTACCCATGAGTATTATTAAAAGACATGTGTGATTCCTTTAAACAATGCTGGCCTAATAAAGTTATGATTTAATCCAGAATGACTATTTCTATATCTGTTTCCAGGTTGCTAAAATTTTAGGATGGATTCAAAGGACAATAAACAGCCTGAATGCTCCATTCTACCATTTTGTAAATACTAATGTAACACTGGGATGCAATATTAGGTAAGCTGTATAGTAATTACCTTGCTTCTACAGGAAGAAAACATTTTACTATCTGATTAATTCTTTCAAAAAGCTCTCTATCCCACTATCAATCAACCAATGTTTAGCCTAATTATGCTATCTTGAAATTTTTATTATTTAGTCCACATCATTCTATCTAGAGCAATGAAGAATAAATTAGTTCCATTTTTCTGGACAATTTCCCTTCATATACTTGAATCACAAACACAACAGTTAATAACATGCTTTCACTGTACCATGCAGGTAGCCCTCAATTTAGAACCACTACTGAGATCAGAATTTTGGTCATAAGCTATGACAGCTAAATTGAGGCAGCCATCTGACTGGACCTATTTTGCAATCATTTTACTATGGTACTAAATGAATTATACAGTTCTAAATCAGAATCACATAGTAGTTTAAGAAGTTTTTAAGTGTAAACCAATTCTTCTGAATGGACATTTTTGCCAAAAATTGGCAAAGAAATTATGAATTCTTGTCACATGACCATGGGACATTGCAACCAATTATAAATGTGAGCTGGTTACCAAGCACCCAAAATGCAGCCATGTGATCACAAGGGGAATCAACATTGTACAATAGCTGAAAGTGCTTTATGTATGGTAAATCACCCTTTCTGAGGCAATCATAATTCCAAACAGTCATTAAACAACCAGTTGTAAGTCAAGGACTACCTGTAATTGAAAGAAGAACAACACATATCTTAAACAAGGCTCTACATATCTTTTTCTTGGCTGAGGTGGTCAGAATGATTTGATTTTAAATAAGTGTTGTCAAGCTAAAAGTAATTCTCTTACTATCATATATAAACTGCAATTGCTAGACATTTTACCAGAAAACAGCTTTTGCACAAAATGTCATTGAAAAACAAAGGAGCCCTAAATGACATTGTTTGAGATACATTCTTCAAAGTAATTTCCACAGCATTTTACATTACCTAGTGTTAACGCTTCACTGTTTCAGCTTACTAGTAAAATACTACCAGTACTTTTGAAATTTTAGACTCTGACAAGCAAATTTGCTGAATTATTTCTGATGGAGAAGTTATAATTAATCAAAACTGTTTTGTTCAATGAGATTATACATGTTGAGATCCAAACATTATGGTTTGTATTTTATTTGGGGTCACAATCCTGTATATAAGCCAAGTTATTTCAGAATAAGAGTTAAGATTACAAAATTAACAATTAATTTAGATCTGGTTTTAGTTCAAGAATATGAATAATCATACTTTTGTTAAAATATCACTTTGTCCATAAATTCACTAGTGGCATTGGACAAACTTATTATATGAGATCTAATCTGTCTAAATCAGGGGTCCCCAAACTTGGCAACTTTAAGACATGTGGACTTCAACTTGCAGAATTCTCCAGCCAGCATAACTGGCTGGGGAATTCTGGGAGTTGAAGTCCACAAGTCTTTAAATTGCCACGTTCTGGTCTACTTCTGGTCTAAAATGTGCTAAAATTTTGAAAATTAAATTTGGTAAGGTTTATACAGAGTTATATGTACTGTAGTTATTTTTTAGCCACCCAGAGTCCCGATGGGAGTGGGTGGCATACAAATTTTAATAAACCTTAAACCTTAAACCTTTTTTCTTTATCTTGAAATTCCTTTGTTTAATAATAAATGATCCACCTTGCAATCTATGTTACGAATACAAATTTTTCACCTGAATGCTACGCATTAGCTGAGATAACAAATCATACCATATCATTTTTTAAAACCGATTTCATTATGTAGGAATTTAAATATTGAAAACAATTCACACACCCCATTCTTAAGAGGTAAAGAGGAGAAAATCACTCTTTTGAGCAATTGATGACTAATTGGAAAAAAGAAGGGAAAGTGTGAACAAATTCGGTATTGTATTATGTTTTGCTGTATCTTGTTGTTTTGTCAGGATGCCTAATTTTGTGATTCCGATTCTTCTGTGATGTAAAGCAGGAATGGAACTGCTAAAGATTTTAAAGAGAGTTTTGATTAATTTTTGATGGTTTATTTAAGTTTGTGCATTTTTAAATAATGGAATGTGTTCCATATTGATTCCAGTTAGTTTTTGAAGTCATTAAGAATGCATTTGGAAATAGCAGTGATCCATGCTTCAGGCAATTAGTCCTCCAAAAATCACATTCAAATCATAAAGCTTTTTGAAAGCAGATAATAATTAAAGTGCTGATCTTAGCAATTAAAATGCTCTCTAAAACTTGCATCTTTGTTATTAATGTGATGAAAAACTCAAGCAAGACTGAAAGGAATTGTCTTTCACTGTCTTCTAGCAATTGATATTTCTGTTCCTCTTGATATTTTCTCCAACCCACTCCTAATTTTACCTTTCCTCAGTATGGTCTGTGATTTTCCCACACACTAGGGCATAAAACATAGTCTGGTTCTGTTTACTGCTACTATATATTTCAGGAAACTCCTGATACCATTTGTTTAGAGACCCGTGGTGCTGCCAGCTAAAACCATATAATAGTGCATGTTAAATGCATTGTGGATCATATTCTACTAACAATCAGTAAACTAAACTTTTATAAACTTATGAAAATTACAAGAAATTCATAGTGCATAGTTCTCTTTGCCTGACTTGATAACTGGATCATGGTCAAAATAATATCAGTCCTATCACCAGAAAAAAAGTAGAATGTAGAAATATCTTGCACACACTTTCCTGAAATGAAGATCATAGCCACTAGTAAATTCAATTTTCTTCACTTGCTAGGTCTTTCCCAAACCCCATTATTTTAAATATTATTTTAAATAACTTTGAACTTTGAAATAGTTATTTATTTGTGTGAAATTGTGAAAATAGCCTTGAATATAAACAAGAATTTTATCAAAACAGATACGGGAGCTTAGCCTGCATTGGAACAATGTTTGTATGAATCACTTATATATATTTTTTCCTCCTTTCCTTTCTTTGTTCACATTACAGGATGATTAGAGGAAAAAATCTTTACTCCACTGCTTCTCATCGGATGGTGATGGCTCCAATTGATTTTATAATGGGCTTTATGCAAACCAAAATAAATGGAGTAGTTAATTGGAAGAGGAATTCTTCTTTCAGTGCACTGTAGATGTTTTTAAGAACTTTCAGTCCTGATTTGTATCTGAGAGAATAAAAGCACAGAAGAGAATGCTATCTAGTTTGAGGAAAGTGATTTCTGTTCATTAAGGAGCACTCTGGTATTTTGGTCTGCAATTTCAATGTGTGAGTGACAGTTCTGTCATAAAATACACATGCATAGAGCAGCATTTCCATTAATGCCTCACAATTTATTTGCATGAAACTTAATTGATCGTTTTAGAAAAGGAAAAGCCTGTTTTGGTAACAACATAATGAAAGTGTGTAATTGACAGAAATGCACAGGGTTTGGCAAGCAGAATCAACTTTTGGGCTAAAGATCTTACAAGATGATAGGAAAGTTTCAACAGTTGTGACAAAGGTTGCCAAACTTTTTTTTAGTAAGACAAAGAAGATAGATGCAAATTAGAGACTTTTTGAGTTTGAACACACTGAGATAAAGAAGAATTGAAACATTTCAAAACTGTTTTCCAATTAATCCAAATTGCTCATGATATATTGTGGGAATGATATTATTTGAAAGCTTCTTAGGATAATATTATACTATCAGCATAAGGTTATTGGATGCTCACAGAGTCAGTGGACTTTATTAATGTTTACAGCAGAGGATATCTATCAAATAAGGGCTGCAAGTGAATGCGGACAGATTGAAGGCAGCTAAAAAAACAAACAGTTTCCTAGAAACTAAATTTGAGCAAGCAGCACACTAATAGATGTTCTTGTTATAAAAAAAAATATCTAGACTTTAACCCACATGGAAATACCTGAAATAGTTAAGACAAAAAATTATTAAAAGGTATGAACAAGAAAAGAAATATGAAGAGCAATATCTAAAACTGTCACTAAAGTCTAGGTGACTGGAGGGTTCTTTGTTCTCAGAGACATTGTAGAAAATATAATATAATAATGTTGGAGCTGCCTTTCAACTGTGCAGTGCATGAAAGCAATATTCCACATCACACATTCATTAAATATACTTATTTAAAATAGAACATTCAATTCTCTTTATTGTTGTATAGCCCAATAGGCATGGCACTATACAGTAGTCCTTCACAGAGTCTTTTTTAAACACAGAATATATTTCCCTTTGACCAATTTATTTGAAAAGATGTAGTCATTTTTCTTTTTCAAGCAAACCCAAGTACATTTATACAAGCTTAACATATTGCACACTTGAGGCCATTATCACATCTGCTTATTCTTTTTAACCCACAATCATCTATCGTAAAACTGTTTCTTAACCAGCTGAGCTTACATGAGGGAACAGGGAATGAGGCTGTGGCAAAAAGAGCACATCCATTTGTCTTCTCTGTGAGCTTACACACATAATGCCCAGCTATCTCTGGAACAACTGAGAAGTGAAAAACAGGAACATGATAAGATAATTGCTCCCTGCTGAGCTACCCATGGAGAGAAAGAGTTCGTGAACCAAGCACAGTAAGTTGATATTTCATGGACCTATCTATCATGACTCTATATCTTTCTAGATCAATCATTGCTCACTCAAGGTCATAAATGTATAGGTTGAAATTTGGATGTCAATAAGCATCATTTCACAATTGCTTTTCATTTAAAAGCCCACTCATTCACTTGGAAAGATTGTGCATTCCTCCATCACTTTTACATCTTACTATCTAAACAGATGGGATCATCTGCAAAACAGACAAACACAAAACACCAATCCAACCATGACTCACTTGGGCACATCTCTCCTTATAGAAATGTATTCCTACTTTGTTTCTTTTTCTTTGTTTCTTTTTCTTTTCTTCCTAAGAGCATTTTTCTTTTATCCATGGTTTCTACATTTTCCGGAAACTTTTGATGAGGTATATGGTGCCTTGCATTTTACTATTTAGTGGAATTTTAAATTGATTTTCATTGAACGCAAAATCTTTGTGGAGGTCAGGGCATTAAGGATGGAAGTCTATTTCTCAAGCCTGGAACAGTACTAAAAGATATGTATCCTCATTTCTTTTTGTTAGGTACAAACTACACTATGTTTTTCCTAATAACTTCTTTATCTATACATTTAGGGTGTGTTGTATATTTTTGCACTTGTTTATAAATGCATTCATTTTTTTTAAAAAAAATAATTAATCTAACTTTCTGTTACTGCTAAATTAGAGAGAAAGATGTAGAGAGAGCCAATTTGGTGCAGTAATTAAAGCATCAGACAGAAACCCAAGACTTTTGGTTCTAATCTTGCCTTAGGGACAAAGTCAGTTGGGTGACCTTGGCCAGTCACTCTCTTTTATCCCTAGAAAAGAGACAATGGCAAATCACTTCTGAAAACTTCAGGAACTTGTAAATGTAGTTGTCAGAAGTCAAGACTGAGAAATATTAAAAAATACAGAATAAAACTAATTCAAGAATGAAAACAGAAGCAGATGGAAAAGTGGAAGTATATATAAATTGGTATAAATACACACACACACACACAAACACAAACACACACACACACACACACACACACACGCACGCACGCACGTAATGATCTTAAAAATAAACACAAAAATCTATAGTTGGTATTCTGTCCAGAATAATACTATAAATGAGAAAAGTCTGATAGAAAAGAAACCTTAATAGGTTATGGCCAAAATTATATTTCCTGTGAATTATAATCAACCAGAATTGGAAACATTTTGATTTTTCAATCTTGCAGCAGAGTAGGATTTAAATAATTTATTATATTGCATTTATGTATATACCTTCATGATATGAACAATGAACTGAGATCAGAAGTAATTATATTAAAATGATGAATGTTCTTTAAAAAAGGACTGGGTAATTTAATATTTCTCTCAAAAATGGCACTATGAGTCCATGTGCTCATACTTCAGCTACACAGTCTAGATTAGAAAGATTGCAATTGATAGTATGGTTAGCAGAGGTGAGTTCCTACCGGTTCGGACTGGTTCGGCCAATCCGGTAGTGGTTTGCCGGCCTGCGTCACTGGAACTGGCATCGACCCAGGCTGCCACATCTCCAAACTGGTTCTCCGGTTGGTGTGGCATATTTTTCTTTCATTTTCTAATATTCTGCACATGCACAGACCTATTTATGGGGCACTGTGCACGTGCATGGAATGCATGTCTGGTGAGTGCATGGAATGCATGTCTGGTGAGTGCATGAGCAAAGTGGCAGTGCGCAAGCAAAATTGTAATTTTGCAAAGTTGCACGAACATCGAACTAGCAGTAATGCTGGCAACAACCCACTCCTGATGGTTACAAATTATTTTCTTGGTTGATTTTTGGTAATTTGTTGAAAGTAATTTAAAAGGGATTCTATGCCACAAAAGTATTTATGAAATTCAACAAGTTGAGGTCCCAAAAAACTTTGCTAGAATTTTGAAGATTTCAAGAAAATCTGTCTTTCTTAATAATAGTCACAAATAACATGGGTTACCTTCCCTTGCTATTAAATGAAACAGATATTCTTTAAACATTCTGCTTTAAATTATATTAATACTTTTAATTCAGTGTTTCTCAACCTTGGCGACTTTAAGTCCTGTGGACTTCAATTCCCAGAATCCCTCAGCCAGTGCAGCTGGCTGGGAGATTCTGGGAGTTTAAGTCCACAAGACTTAAAGTTGCCAAGGTTGAGAAACACTGTTTTAATTACTGAAAATTTGACATTTTATGAAAGAATGACTGAACATGATTCTTTCTAAGCTATTTTCTGTATTCCACTTCTAAGTTGTATTGCTTTACCTCTTTTTTTCTTTTTTGAGATAAAAATTGTAGTGTGTAGATTGGCAAAATCCCTGGATGAAAAGAATTGTGTTAACTTTTTGATTCGATGAGGAAAATTGCATTGCCACTATGATGCAGGGCATCTTGCCAAGGATAAGTTAAATTGTATTGAAAAGTCCTGAAGTTTCATAGTAATGTAGTTTCCAGATTAAACTAATTTCATAAATTCTTCAGTCTTCTTATTCTTAGAAATAAAATATTTATCTTCATGCTTAAAAGGAAAACAGGATAGGAATTATAAGAAGAGGAAAATCAGAAGCAAAACTATCAAGAACCAAAACTTGTCTCCATCGTTCCCAAACATCTGAAGCTAGTTTTAAATATGGATTTACCATTATACATATTAATTACCTACATTAGAAAAAATGGTTCCCCCTAAGCGATGGAAAATTCAATGCTAAACCATTTTGTTTTATTTCCTAAACATATGAATTGTTATAGGAGCCGAGGGGCGCAGTGGTTAGAGTGCAGCACTGCAGGCTACTTCAGCTGACTGCAGTTCTGCAGTTCGGCTGTTCAAATCTCACCGGCTCAAGGTTGACTTAGCCTTCCATCCTTCCGAGGTGGGTAAAATGAGGACCCGTATTGTTGGGGGCAATATGCTGACTCTGTAAACTGCTTAGAGAGGGCTGAAAGCCCTATGAAGCGGTATATAAGTTAACTGCTATTGCTATATTCTTGTTGAAAAGCATCAAAATCCTTAAGTATTTGAAATTTTTAGAAAAAGCATTCATCATGCAATTGTTTTTACTGTATCATTTGCATAATTCTAGCATTTTTGATTTATGTAAAAAAAAGAAAATATATTCTTTGTATGAAGAAAATCTAATGGTAGAGAATGCAATTTCAAGTAAATAAAAATTGGAATAAAATAGAATTTTAGGAAGTATATTCATTAAAAGTAGAAACTAAACATTAATAATCAAAACTATGATTTAAGTTTCTTTTCATCTTGAAACAGAAAGAAAGATTATGTTATATTAAATAATAACAACCACTTGTAATAGTATGTATTCACCAATATGTATTCTATCTAAGCTTAAATTTCATTGTTATCAGTTTTCATTTACATATCAGATTCATCAAAGGTAACATCTGAACATGCTGCTGTGCAAAATTTATATAATTCATTTTGAAAATGAAAATGAAAATGAAATACATATTTAAAAAGATGAGCATGCTGTTTGCAAGCAATCTTTGAATATTCTTATTCTTCATAATAACATGTGCCAATATCTGTCTGATGATTCAATAAAAAATGAAAGAAGACATCCTTGTTTGCTGCCTCTATCTATTTGAAAAACATCTGTATCTAATTCATTGATGCTAATTACTGCTTGTGCCAGCAAGTAGAGCTGATTAATTATAGAAATGAATTTATGTCCAAATTCTAGTTCCAACAACATTTAAAAAACCTTCTAAATTAGTAAATGCTTTGAAAGCATATGAAAAAGAACAAGATTTTGGCATGGTTATTAAAATGGGCCATGTATGTGTATATTTGATTAAACTTGAAGGATGTTGATGGAAAGTCTTCATTTGGTTTACAATATTTAGAATTTCAATTTGCTTCCAAGAGTCAAGCCTATGTCTACACCTATGGGAGGCACATAGATTAAAAACAATTAACACCTGGAGGCTTAATGTGCGTGGAGATTCTCAGACATCTAGATCATAGTTGACTCAAAGGTACTTTTTTCAAAATGTAACTGGACTATATTTTCCCTGACAAAAAACAAAACTGTTAATGGCCAGATAACTAGAAAGAAATGTGATCCTTCAAATTAGTCCTGTCAGAACTAATCAGGCGTGGGCTTCAAACATTTCAGCAATAAGTTCTCTGCCTGGTTGCTGGGTGGGCATGGCCTAGTCGGCCTCCTGCACCATGGCAGGTGGGGGCAGGCATTTCAAGCTCCAGAGGCTTTCTTCGAGCCTCTGGCAGGGCAAAAATGGCCTCCCCTGCCTTCTAGAACTTCCAGGAGGCCCATTTTTCCTTTCCACATGCCTCTGCATGGGCCTGCACTTACCTCACATTCAAAATTGGCCAAGTGGAAATTCCTGGGAGTGACGGGGTGAGGTGTGAGCAACGGGTAGGGTGGGTAGGACCAGCCAGGGGTTGGATTTGTAGGTTCTCCAAACTGGCCATAACATTAGCTATTGGTTCTCCCAAACTCAGGTAAACCCAAAGCAGCCCACCCCTGGAACTAATTCTTCCTTCACTCTCACCATCCTCTCAGAATCTATGAAGCTTCTCAGTTGATAAGGAAAACATTTTCTTCTTTTTCCTTTGGGAAAATAGTCCAGTTGCCTTTTGAAAAAAAGCACCTTTCAGACACCTGGAGGCTTATTCATTTTTATTCTTTGTAACCTAATAGAATGTAGCAAACAAATCATATAAAGGGACTCAGCACTCTATGTATTTCTCAGCAGGGTAAGTCTCCAAAAACAGAACAGAACCAAATTTAATATGGCAGGGGAAGCTCAATTTGAAAAATGGGTGGATTTATTTTATTCACTTTATTACTTTTGAACCCCCAATAGCTGAAGCAATCTGGGAAGTTTATAGTGAATTGGTCCTACTGGGGGTTGGAGAGAAAGAGAGATCAGGGAAGAGTTTTTATCTTCAGGACAAATTAGATTATGTGTAGTTGAATAAGAGGCTAAGTTTAATTCTACTAAGATACAGGTAGCCTTGAATGCAACAGTTCATTTAGTGACTTTTCAAAATTATAATGACACTGAAAAAAAGTTACTTATGACCATTTTTCACACTTTTGACCATTGCAGCATCCCCATGACATGTGATCGAAATTCAGACACTTGACAACTAACTCATATTTATGATGGTTGCAGTGTGATCATCTTTTGCAACTTTCTGAACAGCAAAGTCAATAGATTTAACTAAGTGTGTTACTAACTTGACAACTTCAGTGATTCACTTAACAATCATTGCAAGAAAGATCTGGAAATGGCAAAACTCACTTAACAACGGTGTCACCTAACACAAAAATTTTGGACTCAAATCCAAGTCGAGGAGTACTTGTACTACTAAGATGTATCTACATTCCAGTCCTGAGCAGACATATAGTCAAAGTTTCTAGGAACTAAGATTACATATAATTCAATGAAATAGAATAATATTTAATAAATCAGAATGTGAAACCTTCATATCTTGACTATGAAATAGATTTCAAATGTACTAATTTACAAAACGTTTGGGCTAGCACACTTCATAAAACCATGGCTTTCTAGTTTCCATTGTTTATAAAATAACCCACATTTGATTGGATCTACTACCAAGTTTCACACTGTGATTTATATATCTCTGTGGTGATTCACACAGTTTGTTACATTCCCCACCAAAAAAACAACAACCCTTCAATATGAAATACTACCCGGATTATCAATCAGATTTGTATGCAACTCTGCTCTGAATTTTTGTGAAGGTACAATTATGGAACTAATGAGTTGGATGGTACATTGTCCATTCCTTGACTTGACTGATCCCAAGCCTTATAGGGAAAAGTAGATAGGGAAGTCATGCATACTGGAATTGCAATTGTTTGAGTACATATTAATTGATAAAGGTCATCAATTGGCAGTTAAATATCACATTGCTTATGTGTATGCAAGCATCATAATGAGGAAATATGAGCATTTCACGCAAGCCTGAGAAAATGCTTATCACAAATTGTCCCCTAAAAATCATTGAACAATATTATGTTCAATCAGATCAGAATATTTATATACCTGGAAAAATAAGAAAATTGCAGAAATAGGGAATGAAATAGGGTGATTAAAGGGTTTTTTAAGTCTTTTGTTATATTAGTCTAGCAACAGATGGAGAAATGCATTTGACAGTATTTAAATAAAGGACAATTATTTATTTTAAGCATATGTTTTCTTGTTTCTATCACTGGAGAGAAATTTAACCAAAGAATCAAGTTTATATTTTGGTTGATCTGAAGTAGTTGAATGTTTTCCTTAAACATTTGTAATGAAGGTGAATTATTCAAATTATGATGGGTGATATTTGCAATTCATTTGTTCTAGTCATTGGGAGTTTTTAACATTTTAATACATATCTTAATAATAAAAAAGCGAATAAATAAAATAATGAATTGTTAATATATAAATATTTATCTTTATTTAATATTTATATTAAAAATAAGTTTAAAAACAAATAAAAACAAAAAATAGTAATAATAGTAATAGGCACATGGGTGCAATATTAAAACATCCGGAACCTCTTAAACACCATCGGCACTGACAAAATCATAATACGTCAACTGCAAAAGGCAGTTCACTTAGAACAGCTTATATCCTATGATAATACCTTGCTTGACAATGCCATCAAACAACATTTACTATCCCAGGTCCTTGAGAAGGACAAAATAGTTGGATAAAAATGTTGAATCCAGTGTAAACATCTGGCTGAATGTGCACCAACCACAACAAGAATAAAATACATGGAGAATGTTCAAAAATCTATAGATAGAATTAGAAATATTAACAGTAATAGACTTGTAGATTTGTTTAGGTAAATGAGGAAGCGCCTTTTAAAAGCAACCAAGACTAGCTACTGTTCTGTACCTTTATCAAATTAGATTAATTAGACGAATTATCTCTTCTCTACATTTTGAATTGCAATTTAAAAAAAGAAATTATCTACTATAACTTTATCATCCTCATTTCTGATTCTCATACAGGTAGCAAAAAAGAAAACAAAATTACCCTCATGAACACTATGTCTCCCCCAACAATTTTCTGTACTTTTAAAAGCACATAGCAATAGCAATAGCAATAGCAGTAGACTTATATACCGCTTCATAGGCCTTTCAGGCCTCTCTAAGCGGTTTACAGAGAGTCAGCATATTGCCCCCAACAATCTGGGTCCTCATTTTACCCACCTCGGAAGGATGGAAGGCTGAGTCAACCCTGAGCCGGTGAGATTTGAACCGCTGACCTGCTGATCTAGCAGTAGCCTGCAGTGCTGCATTTTAACCACTGCGCCACCTTGGCTCTTGTATCTGTTAGCAGATTGTATCTGTTAATTGCTTCTGCAACATTCTCTATACTTTCTATGCTATTTTCCTGAAATCCCCATTGAATAATGCTTATACCTTCATAAAATGTACATGAGATAGGAGAGAGAGAAGATCACAGATATAATACCGATAGTCTTCACTTAACAACACTAATTGGCCTGAAATTAATAACAGCTGTTCCAATTCTAGTTGCCTGCATTAAGCAAATCCCACACTCATCTTAAATACAATATCATGGGCACATCATCATTTACCACCTCCTGTCAACTTCCCCACAGAGTTTGCTTGTGAGAACTCAGCAGGCAAAGGACATAAATGTGGATCATGCTACTGTTGTAATTGTGAGTTGGTACAATACCAATACTGATCACATGACCATGGGGATGCTGTATTGGTTACAACTATGAGGACTGGTCTTAAGGACCAATCATTCAGCTAATCTTCAAACATACCCTGAATTAGTGTTAAGTGAGAACTACCTATCCATCCTAATTAAGTCGCTATTTTCAGACGGTTTATATCAATGAATGAACTTGGAACAATTTTGTCCAAATGTCTGTTGTATATTTTATTAGATAGGTGAGCTATCATAGTTTATATATACAGTATAATTAAAGCACAAAAACATTGAAATTTATTTAAATTATACATAAAATGTATTTGAATGAGAAATATTATAAACTATGTTTATCCTCCGAATATTGATTTCTGAAATTTCCTGATCTAAATATTTGTTGTTGAGAATGGCATGTTTTTTCTATTTCCCAATTATTAATATTTTTTTTCAATAGCAAGATATATCAATGGAACCTGAAAATTAATATACATTTTAAATAGACTATTCCAGAGAAGAGATGTATATACTGTATATAGAACAGTTTATATCTCACCCATTATGTTTTTTCACTTTTTCAATCTTTAGTATTTATTGTCACATCTTCATGCAATCTTTTTAAAGAAAATATTATATATAATATATAATTTATATTTTGTGATATGGGTTTTATGTACAAAATTTCATTTCCTTAATATGCATGATATATTGTTTTGCATATATTTTTTATCTTGAGGAATCACATTGCAATACCTACAGGATGTGAAGTCTAAAAAGAACTGTATTCCAATCTACAAAATGATTTGGGAAATGTAAATTAAACCAATCCACTTAAAAATATGGACCACATTAAATTCGCTAACCTCTCTGTTCAAAATGGAAACAAATAATCTTAATGCAAATAGGTGTTCCTATACATAGGAAGATTAAACAACTACTAACTATTTTATACAGCAGCAGGTGTCAAAGTGGACCTCAACAGTTTTTCAACCAAAATGCTGGCAATTAGAACAGATGTTCTAGAAGCTGTCAACCAATTTTTTTTTTCTGCCTGACAAAATGCTGCCAGAAATGATCAGTTTTATCTTACCTGAAGTTCCAATTCACTGGTGTGTTCTGCAACCACCCATTTGTGGTAATAGTCATAGATTTCCTAATCCCACGAATCCATTCCCACATTGCTCCTTTTCTCTCTCCTCTTTCTCAATCAAGCCCATTTAAGTCACATAATCCTCTAACTTCATCTGCTATGAAGTCTAAAGCAATGTTTTTCAACCCTGGCAACTTTAAGATGAGTAGACTTCAATTCTCAGAATTATTCAGCATGCTGGACAGGATAAACATTGGTCTAACATGACAGCATGGTGTAGGAAAACAGTTGAATATGGGGGCACCGTGAATAGATTCACTAGGCATGTTACATGGGGGATGCCTTACTTACATATATGATATTTCGTTGACTTTATAGATGTAAATAGAGTACTATATAATTCATATACTAGAGTATATGAATTATACATATGCATGTATGCATGAGCAGTACTATTGCCTAGAGGAGAAAACACTTGAACACTCAAAAAGTTGAGTGTTCAATCTTAAGCAGTGACAGATGTTTCTCTATTAGGGTATAGAGAAAATATCTGCTGTGAACTCCACATAGGTATCAGGAAGGGCATCTGGTCAGTAATTGGTCAGCTACATTCAGCTGCCCCAACTCATCCCAGTAAAAAGGGATTACAGGGTTGTTAAAAATACATATAATGCATGTGTGTGCATGTGTATATCACACTACTTATTGGTGCATTCAACCAAATGTGATTTATAATTGGTTTTTGATAGTTTTAAGACACTCTTCCTAGCTCTCGTTCTGTTCCTGTTCCATACTGGTATTTTGTACTGGTTCATTTTTCTCTACCTGCATGTTTGGCCGATCCTAACTATAGATGGGTCAGCTTTAATGAGATTCAGGCAGGGGGTAGTTTTTGCATTCCCATGTATTTTGAAGAATTTATGAACTGAATCTGAAGGATGCAAAATCTAAACCATAGAACACATTTGGTAAGCAGAACTGAGTAGATTTTTAAAACGAAAGGCTATTGCTTTGGCATTTTGGTGAGTTTGCTCATGTATTCCTGTCCTGCTGTGGTTCTCTTCAGTGTAACTTTGTTGATACATGTTCTCTGTGTGTGATTGCTCTTCTCCTGTTGTGAGCTTTTTAAGATGCATTCTGTTTCTGGTTGTAATACGCTTTTTGCCTTTATTTTTTGTTGTTGTGTGTGTGTGTGTGAGAGAGAGAGAGAGACAGTGAAAGAGAGAGAGACACATAGAGAGCGAATAAATAATAGGCAGAGTGCTTGGCTTCTCTGTGTTAATTTTAACAATATTTTGGTAAATAGTTTTTTTTAAATAGATTTTGTACTGACCAGAAACATTCTCTTATTCTTACCAAAGGCTTAGTAAAACTGCTGTTGTTAAATTGCTGAATTCCTGTAATATGCTAAATTAAGTGCTAATGAAAATGATGTAAATAAGCAATTACTTGTTCATATGAACTCAAGGTTGAATCCTTCAAGGGATTTAATGAATCAGCTGAAAATTCACTGTATTAGAAATTGGAGAAGAATCAGAATCAGAATGCAGGCCACTACAAGTCTGGTCTATCATCAATAGGATTTAGAGAAGTGATATGTTTTCCCCAGTTTTCAGAAGAAAAATAAACAATCATTTTAGTGGGGGTTTTTTTACAAGTTGTCTGCCACCTTAAGTATTTTCAAGGCAGCAAGGTAAAAACAAGAGATCAAATATTGCATTCTTGTTATTTCCTAAGCCAGAATTCAGCTAGGTTTTTTTTTTAAGTTTTGTATAAACATTTGAGATTTCACTTTTGTTTGATAAGAATGTTGCCAGTTTGGAAAGTTCTAACAAAATGATTTTATATCCTACACACTATAGAAATTCATTCTTCAAGCAAGGTTGTATGTTGTTTTCAGTTTGATTGAATTGACTTTTCTTTTTAACTGAATTCTGGCATGCACATAAATTATGATTTTCAGTTTAAATATTGTTGCTTAAATATGGAACTATTCTTTTTTTATTGAAAAAAAATATGGGGCAGAGAAATTTAAAAAACCACACTTCTTATTTTGCTCAGATCACAATTTACATATATTGATTTCAAATTTCGAGAAAGGGTATACTTTGTAAATATTATATTTACAATATAAAATATTGCATTTTATTGTAACATAAAATACTGTATAATTATAAAATTATAAAAACTGTAGATCTGCCTTGACCCATCTTCCCTAGAACTATGAAAAGGCTCACCACCCCTTTCATCTTTGAATTAACTGTCAGGGCTGGTTTATGGAGGGCTATCAAATGTGATAGAAGATAACACCAGAGAATGAGACAAGGTTGAAATTAACATTTCAGAACAAAACCTTTGATCTGTGTTAGATATCTGCATCCTGCCCAGGCCAAAATTTGCATGCAATCTGAATTGCTGATAAGGGAAAGAGGAATAAGAAGAGCGGTGAAAGTAGGGAAGAGGAGGAAGAGGGAAAAAGAAAGGGTCAACTAAGAATGAACATCACGATGGGTCAGCTATTACAGGGAGCTGGGGTGAAGTAATATCCCATTCCAGATTCAGCTACAGCACAGTTGTCTTCAGAGTCATGACTGAATTTGCTCATTTATTTCTGAAAATTCCTGGGAAAAAAGATTATGGTTTTGCTGTAACACATTAATTCAGCTCTCCCTCACACTGATGAATCATTTTCAATCACTTTCAACAACTATGACATTTTTTGAAGCACCAGTTTGTTTTATCCACAATCATTTTAGGCATATTTTTAATTAAAAGTTGGCATGCAAAACTTGTGCATATTTTCTTATTCATTTCCCCAAATATGTATATATTTGGAATGCAATAATTCCTATAAACATTCATTGTGCAAGCAATTTCCACTTTCTCTATTAGGTTATTCATTTATGCATTTTCCCTATTGCAAACATTTTAATCTACAATTTCTTTAAAATGTACATTGTCCTATGCATTTTTAATAGTGAAACTCCATCATAAAATCTGGGGTATGTAAACTAAATAAATAAATGATTCGCTTGGATTAATGAATTAATTCAGGAAGTATGTTTAATAGGCTTATATTTAAAATGCAAACTAATATTTTTTTCCTTCCATTCCTACTGTAATTAATTAATTTTTAGGTGGATCTCTAAACTTTCCCTAAGAAGTCAAGTGACACATATAGAATTTGTTCTCTTCTCATTTCCTCTAAAACCATAACCATGTGAAATAAATTGAATGAGATTTTATTACTATCCAAATGTTACCCCCCTCACTTTTCATGGTTCCAAGCATGCTAACCATTACTCTACTCTGAATGTTTCATACAACTGCAAATAAGCAACTAATAACAGGTCTTATAGCAATCTCTTAATTATATATTTAATATAATTCACACATATCTTACTGAAATAAATGGGAATTTAATAGCAATAGTGCACAATATGGTTCAGATAAGATATTAATGTGTTTAGCCTATAGTCCTATATCTAGTTTCTTGCAAATAAAATATGTTGCTTTGAGTAAGACATACTTTTTAGTGAATATCTCTAGGAATGTGCTATTGCATTCAAGGAAACTGGGCAAGGAATATTGTATACATTTAGCTAACAAAAGATAAATTTTCTAGTATATTGTGTTTCTTTTTGCACAACGTTGTTCCACTTATTCCATATTTTAGTCTCTTAGTTACCTGGTTCAGGAAGAAGTCTGAAATCAATAAAGGAACTAATTGTATGGATCTTAGATCCGTCAGTAACATTGTGTAGGATTCCCAATATGAAATTAAATAATTCACAAAAAGAAAATTAATAAGAAAATTAAGTGATAGATAAACAAAATATTCTTGAACATGTTGAAATTACCCTCATTGAAATTTTGGCTTAAATTGCTACATTCCTTTAATAGAAGCAATATCTATTTCACTTTAGACACAAGCATTATTTCAATTTCATTCATTTTCATCCCTTTGAGTGCTTTTCTGTTTAATATTTTTTTTAAAGAAAACATTCTCAGCCATGTGCCAGAAACAACCTTATCAAAAAGGCTTTTTCACAGCTGCTTTACATCAATGCTAGCCATGATTCCTATTATATTGAATCACTATAATAAGTATAAGTATAATATTTATTGTCATTGTACTTAAATACAATGGAATTCGTTTTAACCTCACTGGTGCAAAATTATAATAGAAACAAAAAAAGAAAGAAAAAGAAAAATAATAATTAAGGCAACTGTGTAAGAAATAGTTTTTTTAAATGCCTGATTTAATTGTAATCCTCCCCAAAGGTTGTAATGGCACAACAGTTCATTTTTATTACCATGTATCATTCTTTGATTTTTAGAATATTTTTAAAAGGTGGGATGTTAAATAAAACAAACGTTTGTTAACCATAAAGCCAGATTATTACAATATCCCATTATTACAGTTACACTTGCTTGACATAGACAGTCCTAGTAGCTAGCAGTTGAATAACCCAAGCATATGAGATTCACAATCAATGCATATCATAGTGATGCTGAAATTGTCTTTATTTACTTAACTGAAAATGTTTATATGATGACTTATATTGCTAACTAATTTTCCCATAGTTCAGCAGAATTTGGGGACATGATGGCTGTCAGCCCAGGTTCAAGATCTGAGTGCATCGCAATGGGGATGAACTTCTGTTTCTTACCCTAGGTCCTGCCCACCTAGCAGTTCAAAAGCAAGCAAATGTGAGTAGAACAATAGACACCACTTGGGTGGGAAGGTAACAATATTCTGTGTGCCTTTGGCATTAGCCATGCTGGCCACACAACCTCAGAAAATGTCTTTTGACAATGATGGCTCCCTTGGCCAAGAAATGGAGATGAGCACTGTGCCCTAGAGAAAGGCATGACTGTATGGGGAAATCTTTATATTACTTTTTTTTTTACTTTTTCACCAGAATTCAACATTTAAAAATAAAATTAGTAAAATGAAATCATAGATAAAATTGCCCAATAAAATTGAACAAGTACATAAAACTTAAAATATTTGGGTGAATAAATAGTTCTTAGTCTGATTATTACAAGATCACATTACTATTGCTAAGAAGGCTTCTATTCCCATGGTTGACATCTGTCTCCATGTAGAAGAGGCATCAAGAGACACGCTTCAAGTTCAAGCAGATTGGTATGGGAATTGTGCATTCCTTCTAGGGAGATAAATCCCACGCTCTTTAGGACTCTCTGTATAAGTACCAGCACTCAGAATTGACTCAAAAATGAACAGCCCACCACTGCAATTCTCTTCAAAGTGGCAAAGTATAATTCAATAATTCAAATTTTGATAATTCTGGCAGATAATTTTTTTCAGATGTTTAAAGGAAGCCTCTGTACATTGCTGTAAACTGAACTAAACTGAAATCCAAAAATCAGGGATTCAGCAGGAAGAATCTGAATTTAGACCCAATCTTATTTTCCCAAGTGTTATATAAAGATAACATTAGGTCAATAAAACAGATTTTATCAATTAAAGAGACAACAATTGCAATTGTAATACACCAATTTGAGGGGATTCCAAGATATATTACAATGTGTAAATGAGCCCATAGCATAGAAATCTGATAAGAGAGTATTCCAGATGTGATTGTATCATTTTTTACCTCTTGCGTAACATAATTGCAGCCTGATAAAATACTGGTAAAGTGTTGTCAATGCTATCTATGCCTCTCTCTGTTTGATCCATCAGTAGACAATAGATAAAAATGTGAACTGTTAAGGCTAGGATAATCAGGCTGTATAATAGTAGCTTTGGAAAACTAGAACAATATGATTTTCAAACGTATTGTCAAATAATGTTTATTCTGTTAGATTTCCAAATAAATGTAACAAAAACAATTTTTGTGTATATACAGAAATATCCAGATCATCCAAATCAATTTAAAAGAATTCTTTTTGACTACTTGATTCACTATGGTTTTTTTTGCTTAATGTTGACTTTAAATCTGAGTGATTTGCCACAAATTCCTTTGTGATTTTTTTCATAAATGGATAACAAATATATGCATAGTTATAGCTCTTTATACAACTAAAAAGGGAAGAAATAGATCTCAGCTTTTTCCTAGAAAACTGAAGGTTTTGTAGAGGTCACCTCTTAAAATAGACTGAGTAAATTTCTTTTTATTATCCAGACACTGAAAGTGAATAATTAATATCAAGAGTGAGTGTTAGTGCTGCTTATCAATTATTTAACATAAGTAGTGTAATACAGCCTGTTAAGAATCTAGAAATTATGTTCATTATACACTATTAATTAACTATCTATGTATTGTTTTTTGCCAAAGAGAACTCAGGGTAATGAACTATAAATCTCATGACACTTGAAAAAATGATAGCAATAAGGAACTTTTCTACCTATTCATTATATGTTCCTTATCCATTTGTTTATTTAGTCCATTCTAGTAATTAATTATCCTCACATTCTCTGAATAAGTAACTGCCACTATCTACTCAGTTGTAGAATGCAGTAGGATAGTAGTTGTTATAAATTGGTATATATGCTGAGTTGTGCCAGTCTTTGAATTCCACTCATGGGAGTTGAATTATAAAAAAAAATGTATAAGTATTTTAAAGATATAATGGAACGTGGTGCCTCAGTGGCTAAGACGCTGAGCTTGTCGATCAGAAAGGTCAGCAGTTCGGCAGTTTGAATCCCTAGTGCCATGTAACAGAGTGAACTCCCATTACTTGTGCCAGCTTCTGCCAACCTAGAAGTTCAAAGCAAGTAAAAATGCAAGTAGAAAAATAGGGACCATCTTCAAACAGCACTGGCTCTTTGGCTTTGAAACGGAGATGAGCACCCCCCCCCCCCTAGAGTCGGGAACAACTAATATATATGTGCAAGAGAAACTTTTATCTTTACCTTTAAAGAAATGTTGTGCAGCAATCTCTCAACAGTTTCATTCTTGAAGAATGGTTCCATTCTTCTGCCTCATTTCAGAATATGTTCAGAATTTGTATCAATAGTATATATAACTGAGGTCAAGCCCCAAACCAAAAAGACACATGGCAATTCTTCCAAACTGTGGTTTTTTTATTGTTTCATGCTGTTGAAAGAAATGTCCATCTGGGTTCAGTTCCAAGTGGGGAGAAGGACACTGGAAATATGTAGGCTGCTTGGAGGCTGCTTGGTGAAGCAGAACCACCAAAGCACATGTGATTCTGGGTAGGTGATCACATGGAGTGGAGAGTGGGCTTTGAACTTGTAGGTCAAGGGCATGTGTTCCATAGGCTGCTGTGGAGGTCATGTGCAAATCCTAGGAATTTGTCTGAGATAAATTTGGTTGAACCTTGCTGAGTGATGCAATGAAGGGGCTTGGTTATGCCATGTGGTGAGGTCTGCTGATAGATAATTCTATTATGTCCCGGAGAGTCATCTCTTAATCCCATCACCCTGGACTTGGAGCCTTTTGTCTTGTAGATAGGTTGGCCCAGTCTTTTTCAATAGGCACCAAATATCTGCTGGGGGCAAGAGCTGTAGGGAGCTAAGTTTCTGTCTCTCTTAAGATTTCTATTTCTCTTTTAGGGGAAATATTCTGCCTTTTTAATATTTCCTAAAATATTTCATTCTTCCAGGAGGGGTAGGTGCTAACTTTCTTCAGCACCTACAGAGAAGATCTTATCAGACTGAACACTCTACTATTTGCATCTACAATATACTCTGTGAACTGTTAGGGAGGGCTGTCTTCACCCTCTTTCTCTTACAGGTAATATCTGGCTATATCACCTCTTATTCCTCTGGAATGCATTCCGTCTTTCCTGAGAATCCACCACTTTACTACATTCCATCACAACAGAAAAACAATAAGCATGGTAAAATCTAAAAATAATTAAGAACAAAGATACTCAATAAATACAAATAATATACTATTATAAAAAGTTCTAAACCTAGGTAATGGTGTGGCAAATTGTACAAATGACCACACAACACTCAGTGACTTGGAAGGTTATTTTCAAGTCCTTGTCTGAAAAAAGTGAGATTAAATAGAAATCACATTCTTTATCTAAAAATTTCTTCAAGACAGGAGATATAAGGATTTGCCTAGAGTTGCCTAATGTAGGGAACAATACAATAGCATATGCTTAGAGTTTGTATTGAATCAGTACCATATGCACATAACCAAAGGTGCATAGAAATATCCTTAAAACATCCAAAAAGGACTCCTGAACATCCAATCTAGCTAAAGAACAGATTATGAAATTTCAAAATTGGAATAGATGATAAACAGAACACTGGAGGGAACCCTTTTGGAATCAAATGATAAATATTGGGGTGTGACCCCTTATGGAACTTTGTTTTGAGATCGATATCCCAAATTTGTTGCTTAAAGCTGGTACTAGCATTACTAAATTTAGCTAGCACAAAGCTTCTATAAAGAAGAATAACAAGTGAATTTTATCAAGAGCTTTTTAAAAACCATGATGATTTAAAACAATCTCTTAATTCTAATTGGACCAAAACTATCAAAAGTAAAATTAACTTTGCCCAGAAGTTAAGAAATATCCAAAGATACTATGCTTGTTTTTACATGTAGAATGGAAATTTTAATATTTTTAAAAACCATCAATATGGCTCTAATAAACTTATTTTGGATGGTTTCAATAGAAGAAAGCTTTTCAGAGGTGCAAATTTGGGAGCCATAAAGAAGCTGAGGGACTACCTTAGTTTGAAAGACTTTACAAGATACATGAATATAATGAGTTCCTTTTACACTAAGTGGTAAAATCTTGTAATAGCTGTAGAGGTACTCTCTGTAACATTTGCCCAATAAGAAAAATGAGCATGCCAGGATAAGGAAGCATGAAAGTGCACTCTGAGGTATTTATAGGTATGCACCTGTTCAATTGGAGTTCCATTTATTTACCATTAGTGAATTTTATGATAATGTTGGGCAAAATTTAAGACTTTGGTTTTCTGATAATCTGTTGATAGTTTTTATTCTATGCAAAATAAAGGTAACACCCTAAGTGATTTTCTCATTTCCACCTGTGATGTAGACACAATAACAACATCATTGTCAAACAATAGTACTGGAATTGCATGATTAGTCAGAGTGGATGGATAATGGACTGAAACAGCAAGCACTTAAATTATTGGATTTAGATATAAATGTAAGAGCAATGGAGCTAATAAAACTGATATATTTATAAATTGGGTCTGTTTTAGATAAAGGTCCCCAAGGTGTAGATCTAATTTTCAGGAAGATGTTTGAATAGAGTGTCTCACAGTAGCTTGATATTAAATTCAGAGTTGCTTTGAAATCAACAAAGTTTACACAAATTGAGGTATTAGATGGAGGCAGACTATTTTTCTGGAGTACCAAACAATAATCTAACATTGATCATTTCTCTCTAAATACAGCCTTTTCTTCAACAATTATATTTTTATTTTGTACCCAATCTACTAGTTTTAGATATAAATATCTAGCATAAAGTTTATTTACTGTGTTTAATAAACGAATTTCTTCTTCTTGTGCCATTTCCATCATCAAACATTGGCGATCATGCTGGCCAATTCTATTTTTATCAACAACCACACAAAAATGTGCTGTTGAGTTTTGTCCAAACCAGTCCCTTAGATTTTGAAGCTATTATTTATTCTTCTGCCTGGACCTCATTTACCTTCAATTCTTCCCTGGAGGATTATGTGAAGTATGCCATATTTTTCTTGGTGTCACATCACATGTCAGAAATAAACTAATAGGCCTATAATTTTTAAGGTCAAGAATGTTTTCCTTTTGTATATTGGTACAATGGTGGTGTGATTCTATTCAGATGTAAACTGTCCTGTCTTAGTAATATGTTTAAATTAGGTAGCCAAAACTAATTCCTACCAAACTTTATTTACTTTTATTAATTTGGGGCATGCACGCTGAAATAAGATATTTTTACTGGTTTTAATTAGGCAATAAGATCTTTAACCTCAATTATGGACACTCTTAGCCATTCTGGGAGATCACTATAAGAGAAAACCACATCTGAAATTGTTGCAAATAATTATTGCAAATGATCTTTTATCTGTAGATATTAGTGTGCATGTACACACAAACACACACCCTAATATCTGCAAATAAAAGGAAGGATCACTTCTATAACATCTTTATACATGCACACACAATCCATTCAGAGAATTTTCCAGGAGAGAGAATATTGCAGTAAAGACAGCCTTTTTTAGCCTTAATTGTCATATGCAGCCCATCCCAAGATTTGGACATGGATCTGGAGAATCACAATAATTGACTGATATAGTGACACTACTGTGTTCATACAAATCAGCTGAAAAATTTTGGCTATGCATTTGAAATGGGCTCTTAGGTCAAAAATTCAGATGTCATTTTGACCTTTTGGCTAATGTCAATAATATGTTTTTCAGCTTACAAATTGCTGAAAATTGGATAAAATCAAATCTTTATTACAGCCGTGAGACAAGGAATCAGACAAAATATAAATAAAGCAAGTAAAAATGAGAGTACATAAGACTAAAAAGAAGGAAAAGTAATACAAATGTTGTAGCTGAAGGAGAGATGGATACTACATATAGAAACAGGAAATCTGGAAGAGTGGTTAACTAGGAGATGGTCAAATAGAAATCATGTTCTTTTCCAGGAAAAGAAATGTATGAGATAGAACAAACAATAGTTGTCCGTTATTTCCTGTAAAAAGAACAGTTGAAGAACATGCAGTTCAAGGACTGACTTTCCCCACAAGGGCATGTTTTTGTATATTATGTAATATTTATGTAATGCCTCAACAACAGCAAGAAAGCAACATATCCAATTTGTCCAAAGTGAAGACAGAGAAAGAGAAAGCAAAAGGATTCCATCCCCTCTGAAAATATCCTACCACTACCTTGTAACTTCTAAAAAAATATGTGGTAGGAGAGTTAACTGAAACATATGATGTGGTTCATATTCAGTTGAAGTTCCTATGGAGTAATTCCTTCATAAGGTCTCCTTTGGTTAAGTTTAAATTAAGAAATTTTTAAATCTTAAGGAAAAATAACTGAGGACACTGCAGGAACAGTAACAGCAACAGTTTATTAGGCAAAAGGCAAGCAAACCCCGTCTGACAGCTATTTATACTTGTAGCTGTCAGACGGGAACCAATGGAATGTCCTCATTTTTCCCGCCAGCTGGTGCGTCTTGGCCAATCATAGGCACTTCACACAGCACCATCTGCTGGCCAGAACACAACAGAAATGTTAAACTAATTTTTAAACACTTACATAAAATAGCACCAGAAAACTGGGCAAGATGGAAAACTAAACTCTATTTCCTTACTGTGGATAGTTCTACCAATGTCATACAAAACAACTGGGAAGGAATATGTTGCATAATTACAGGGCAATATTTAAGGGATGGGAGAAAAGAAAAGCAGAAATCAGACATGGATAGAAAACCATCTAAAACTCATTCCTGGTCAGCATTTAGATTTTATTTTTTCCTTTAGTTACTTTTCCTTGAATATTTGCCACTATATCTTTTTCTAGCATGCAGGATGGTTGCACAATAATCTAGGCATTCAAAGCATTTTTTTTATATTTTTAATGACATGATTATAGGAGACCACTCCTTGTTCATTAAAAATATGGGGGGAAAAAGTTTGATTACCAAGATTATTGTGCAACCAATCCCGCAGGCTGGAAAAAGATATAATTGAATGTAGCCAAAGGAACAAAATAAAAGGTAAATGCACAGGTATGGGAAATGAAAAGAGATCGAGCTATGTTATCATGAAAATCTTATAGAAAACCAGATATCACCAAGGTTAACAGTAATAGAGGATTATTCTATGATTATGGTCAACAAAGTGTTTGTCATAATCTGTGGAAGGGATGAGTGCTTTACTTCATTGACATCTTTAGCCTTTGCACCTAAAATAAAGGTTTGACTCTTTCTAAAATACTACTACTACTACTACTGATATTATCACCACCACCACCACCACAACCATCACTACTGCTACAAGTATAATTTATAGGAGCATATCGAAAATGCTAAAATATTGGTGAAATTTCTTACATTTTTCGCCTTTCTAGTAGTTTCGTTGCAAGTTTCATTGTTTAAAGTAACAGCCATATGTTGTTTTACCACACTATATTTTATATTACAGAATATATTTGATTAAATAAATTATACTTAAATATTTTGATACAATTATCAGTGAATCAGGTTGGAATGGAATACAAACCAGAAATAATCTGATTTGTTAATCTTTATGCAGCTTTCTTCACTTTCTTTCTCTTATTCTGGGATGAAAAATTTGTATTTTACTCTAAATTACATTTTAATCTAAGGTTGAGTAAAATATTAAGTAACTTGAACTTGGCTTGAGAAAAATATTTCTGCTGGAAAAGCACTATAATTCCCTTTGCAAGGTGAAGAGACCAGATGTTTACTCTGAGCCAGGGCTTTTCTTCCTTAGGCAGCCTACCATCTGGATGGGCATTTTTAGTAACTGACTGGAAGGTGTCAGCTCACATCCACCACATGCCTAGTAGCCTATTATAGACAAAGTAAGGCAATGTGGCTGCTTTGTTCTTATAAACGTGGAAGAAATATTTTCACACAAAAAAAACTTCAAGGGAGCATTTTCCTTGGATAAAATAAAGTACATTTCTGAAGATAAGCCCAGTCCAAGTTCTCATTTTATATGATGTCTGTACAGAGGTCTAACTCCTATGTCACATATCAATAGCACTTAGATTTATACATTGCTCCACAGTGCTTTACAGCACTCTGAGCGGTTTATAGTATCAGCATATTCCCCACAACAATATGGGTTCTCATTTTACCTACCTTGGAAGGATGAGCCAACCTTGAGTCACTGAGGTTCAAACTCCTGCCTGTGAGCAGAGTTAGCCTGAAATACTGCATTCTGACCACTATGCTACCACAGCTCTTGGCACATTATATTGGCACATACTTTTTACCTTCTCTTATCCTAACCAGAATCAGGTTCAGTAAATGCCTGGTTAGTGGATTACCTGAAAACCCTATTCAACACTTCAAATTACAGACATATTAATACTACATGTACAATTCTAATTAATATTCTTGTATTGTTTTTATATTTAATTATTTCCCATCATCTAAAGACTCATCAATGAGTCATTGGTGATCCTTCAGGATTCACACAGTTTAAGTTTTCTTTTCTGCCATGTATTAATTCCTCTATATCCATTGCTATCATTGTCACTATATAAACAATTATTTTATTATTATGATAAATTATTATATCAGTGCAACAAAATTTATTTTTCATGTCATATCCAGCATACAATTTTCCGTAGTATATGAAACATAAAACAATATATTCTTCCTTTATCAAATTTCCACTATGAATCTGTGCGGCTTTGCAGAAAGCTGTTAAAAACTGGCTTTCCCAAAAACTTCAGAGTCAGAATGTTAGAGAGACGAATATATGTGTGTTTGTTCTTATTACATTGTTATTAAGTGATTTGGTTTTTTCATCAGTGTGCTGGATTATTCGTGTAATAAATTAATACCTTTTTGGCATAAAATCTTTGGGAAGTTAAGTACTATTAATAATCAAAGAATTGAATGCTCCCCAGAGCTATGTTTACTGCATTTATTTACAGAACTAAACCATAAGCTTAAAAATAAAGAAATATTTGTCTACTTTTAGCATTTAAAAAATAAAACTCTAGATAACATAACAATTTACTTGTGGTTTAATAAGGCCTGTTCAACTGCTTCATTGGGGAAAAAAATCACAATGTTAAAATAATAAAATATCAGAGGCATGAAGCACAATGTTATCAAATTTGGAAGTATTTTATGGTTATCTCAATTGCAGTAGATCATAATCTGGTATACTAGTGGAAACCAGGAGACTGTGAGCGCTCGCCTTAGTCATGAAAGCCTAACCCTAACCCTAACCCTAACCCTAACCCTAACCCTAACCCTAACCCTAACCCTAACCCTAACCCTAACCCTAACCCTAACCCTAACCCTAACCCTAACCCTAACCCTAACCCTGACTTCAGGCTTGGCCAACAAGTCAATTGGTCAATTCCTATCACATCTAATGGATCAATATAACAACAATAGTAACAAAAAATACTGCAAAGAAGTAATATTTTATATATCTATATCTTTCTAACATCTCTCACCTCCCCCCTTTCTCTCATCTCTCACTGAGAGCTTATGCACCAGAGAAAAAATCCTTGTATGTCCAATCACACTTGACCAATAAACATATTCTCTTCTCTTCCCCGCCACCACCTAAACTGACACATCTGCTGGCAGATTCAACAGCAGAGAGAGAAGCATATTGATTCAAGAAAGAACAGGCTCCTCTTTGCCAGAAGATAATGGGATCGGAAGGGATAGGCTTGGCTTGACAATGGCACAGGTAAAAGGGATCTGGGTATCATTGCAGGTCACAAGTTGAATGTTAGCTAACAGTGTGAAGCAGCTTCTGACAAGGCAAATGCTGCTATATTAACAGAAATGATTCTATGAATAGTCAGAGTTATAGAAACAGGAAAATGGTTTATAGAACCTTAACAGGTGGTCAAACATTACTTTTCAATGATTGTGGGTGCAATTCTGGGAGAAGGGCAAACTAAGAGGGGCACTATTTACATTTATTTCAGCTAAATTGAAGGAGTCATATTTTAAACTAGGTTCATATATTTGGTATGCAATAGCAGCACTAAATAATTTTAGTTCTCACTGCTTTTGTTGATAAGTGTTTGCATTGTTGAGTCTTGCATATGAATACTAATAGATATTAAAAGATACATGACATGGATTTAAAAAAACACAATAATTCTAACAACTAACTTTCTGCAACTAGGGGTGATTTTTAAGAGCTGATTTTAAGGCTGTGATAGGACCATCAGTGTAACTATTTACTTAAATTCTAGCCTTTACACCCAGAGCATACATATTTAAAGATACTTTCAGTAAATTTGCAGCATTTTGGCTTGATTTTCAACGAGGGACTGGAAAATTTACACACTAGTCAGAAGTCATTCTAAGTACTAGAGACAATATTACAATGTCTCATTGCTTCTTACATTTCTTGGACAACTTCAAGATTGATTACTGCCCAGATCATGATTATTTCCTACTACCTTTAAATCTTCAACTGTTGGCTTGGGATTTATATGTGAAGAACCTATTCCAGACAAATTTAGATGTAGATATTGGGTCTTATATAAGATGATCAAGAAAAAAACAATGTTTTCCTTTTGTATTATTTTAATTAACATTGCAATGAACAAGAACACACATTCAGTTTTGCAGCTACTAAAAGCATTGGCCATGCAGGTACAAAGGTAGTCAGGAAAATGATTTGAGTGTGGGAAATAGCTCCTTGTGAGTTAACAAAAGTGCTTACTTACCACCAGCTTCTCAAGTACTTAGGAACTGAGGGCTTGGAAGCACACATAAACAATAGTCAATCATCAACACACCAATCAACCAATTGGAAGGCACCACATAGATATGACTCACAGAATGGCCCATATTTTCATTGGCAGAAGTTTCCTGAAGATGGGTTCCAGCATGAGTCTAAACATTTGTAAATCTCTGGTCCCAGTGATCAACCCAGATTTGATTTTTCAACATTATCCTGGGACTATTTGCTTTCATTCATATTTGAATTCCATCCAGCCTTTGCAGTTGACTATGAATCAAACATGTCAGTTAATGTGTTACCTTACAAAAAACCCATGTACAAATGTCAACAATCTTTAAATATGTATACCTTACTTTCACATTTCAAAATTCTGGTTTGTCCATGAAAGTGTTAAAGCAATAAAAGTTCCAACTATTACTTATTATCCAATAATAGGATCCTAAATGCCATTTACACCTCCTATCAGCAACTCATGCAAAATAAAAGAAAGAAAGAAAGAAAAGAAGAAAAGAAGTAAGTAAGTAAGTAAGTAAGTAAGTAAGTAAGTAAGTAAGTAAGTAAGTAAGTAAGGAAGGAAGGAAGGAAGGAAGGAAGAAAGAAAGAAAGAAAGAAAGAAAGAAAGAAAGAAAATGAACGTATGGTAGCAACAGAAAGAAGGTATTATCAGCAATTATTTTTGGCAATCAAGTCCAATGACTGCCTTTTCCTACAGAATGGGGTTAGTGGGTTGTTCAAACACTGAGCCACCATGGTTACACTGCCATATCCCAGGAACAACATGGCTTCCTCCCCCTGCCCGTCCGCACATCATCAAGATGAAGAGCGAGAGAAGGAATTCTGGGAGCTGAAGTCCACAAGTCTTAAAGCTGTCAAGTTTGAACACCCCTGGGTTTTTTCCCCTAAAGGGTTAGGGATGCAAGGGTCTTGTAACTTGATAGCTTTAAGACTTGCATGCTTCAAATGCTAGAGTTTCTGAGCCAACATTTTGGTTGCTAAGCAAGAGCATTGTTAAGTGAGTTTCACCGCATTTTACAAGTTGGCCACTCCCACCCAATCACATGGCTTGCAAGCCACTCCCACCCAGTCACATGGCCGGCAATCCATTCCCACAAAGCAGGCCACACCTACAGAAGAGGTTTTTAAAAAATTTGAAACCCACCACTGTAGAAGACTCTCATCTTTTAGCAGTCTTTGCACTGTAGCCCCCACTTAAATCCCTCTTGAAAGCATTTAACCTGAAGTCAGTTTAAAACCTGGTGAAACACTTAAGAGTGAAATCTATTCCTCCTAAATTCAGCAAAAGAACACAGAGGTGTGGGCCCTAATTCTGACTTCTTTTTTATGTATCTTTGCTAGAACTCCAAATATATGGGGCCTGGCAATCATTATTCCTATTTTTAAAAAGAGCAACAGAGACCACCTTGCCAATTATAGTGCAATCAATCTACTAAGCACAATCAATAAAATCTATGCCAGGCAACTATACAGGAAGCAGCTAAATTGATTGGACTAAAAAAAATATCTTGGCAAGCTAGCTGTAGAGCCTATCATAGTACAATTGATTAGTGTCACATGTTAAATAATCTAGTAGAAAAATAGAACCCAGAGCTAAAGTCAGATTTTTATATGGATTTTGTTGGTTTAAGAAAATCTTCAATCATATCCCAGATATGATAGGAGAAACATAAAGCTATTGTAATCAATTATTACTTCCTTGCTCTCATATAACTACTTTATGAAGAATAAGATGTAACTCAGAAGCTCATATATCAAGGATTGAGCCCACTATAACAGGAATTTTAAAAGAATGTACTTGTCCTATTCAGATTCCATATTAGCTTCATTGTGGCTTAACTAAAATGGAAATTAATCCACCTAACATTGTGGGTGGTCACAGAGCATTATTGTTAACATTAATGACTCCGAATATTGTCAAGAGGACTATGGACATTGTTGCAATTCCTAATGATTTATTCTAAAAAAGAAGAATTGTTAATGAATTTTGATAAAACCAAGAGTATGTTTTTCTATAAAATGGCTTACCTGGATTGTTAGTGGCAGTATGTACCAGATGTGGAGTGCTTTATTCCTGTGGTAGTGAGTTTTCATTCTGTGGGTTGGAAAAAAGTCTATGCCACTTACATTTCTCAGACTGCCTAACAGAAGTATAGCTATCATGCCATTTCTTAAAAAGCAGGAGAGCCAGTTATGATTGTAGCTATATTCTTCATTGCGATCCCTCTAGTACAAATTTTATATAGTGCAGAACTTGGAGCAGGATGTGTATTATCCATCCATAGACTTCAACATGCTTTATTAACTTTTTTTTATAAAGATGATCATAATAGCATCATATAATTGCCTCTAACTAGGAATGTTCCTGGACACCCTGATGAATTTTATGCTATCTTTGGGACAATTAGAACTCAGATACCATATTCCAAATTGCAAAGTTTTGTGACTACCTATAAGCCCAGGTGCCAATTTATGTTTGCACATCTGCTAGAGATTAAATTTTCCTGCTCATTGAGTTTTGATGGTACATTTTATTACAAATGTTAGGTGGCATGGCATTCTGCTGTTTCTTTAAAAGACCCATTGTCTAACTATCATAAAGATGCTATTCCTTCTCACTAAATGTTGGCCAGATACAAAAGGTCTTCCTTGGTTGGGAATATTTTGTTTGATGGAAGGACCTATTCTATGAGGAAGCTTTTCTAAATTTAATTTATCACAAGTGTTGACTAGATCACTTACAATAGTATTAATAAAGGGAAGTGAACCATAAGAGCAACTATTTTGTATTTAGAGAAAATAGTACAAACCTAGTAAGACAATATAAAATAGTAATGCAAAGATTTAGCCTGACATTCCCATTTGTACTTACTTTCGGATATATCATTCCTATCCCACAAATTGTTTCCTTCTTAGTACAGAATAAAGGAAGACCCTCATCTGGTAACCTACTTCTGATTACACTTCTGTTACTATCCTGTACATAAAAGAATTACAGCTAGAATAATGAAAGACCCCTCCCTTTGGGACTATCTATAATCAGTGTTTCACAACCTTATAATTTTTTGTGCAGTTCAACTTCCAGATGAATTAAATTTAATTAAATTTAAAGTCTACAAATCTTAATGTTGCCAAGTTTGAGAAACACTAATCTATACATTACCCATTGTAGTGTTTCCAGTGACTCTAGAAAGCTCCCTCTCCCTCTCCCTCTCCCTCTCCCTCTCCCTCTCCCTCTCCCTCTCCCTCTCCCTCTCCCTCTCCCTCTCCCTCTCCCTCTCCCTCTCCCTCTCCCTCTCCCTCTCCCTCTCCCTCCCTCCCTCCCTCCATCCATCCATCCATCCATCCATCCATCCATCCATCCATCCATCCATCCATCCATCCATCCATCTATCTATCTATCTATCTATCTATCTATCTATCTATCTATCTATCTATCTATCTATCATTGTAGTTGTAGTTAGTTATAGTTATAGTTATAAATAAAAAACTTTGATATCAAGCTTCCTGCCTTTTTAAATTTCTTACCAATTGTTCACATTCTGTTTTTCTGTTTTGGCTATCTTTATCCTGTTTTGCCAGGCAACTGTTTTTGATGTTCCTTGCTGTTTTTAAAATAAACATCAAGCTATATTTTTGCTAGCAAAACTGAGTGGAGTGTATGCTTGACCTGACCTCAATATAGGCACTGAATGAGGATTTGTTGGGTACAAACTAACTTCATAGTTTTAACTTTTGGTAGAAACTAAACCCACAATCATTGTCAACATACAGTTCCAGTAGAAGTCTCAATTGCAGGTTTCTGTTCAATATAAAAGAAATTCTCAGCCTCATATCTGAATCACAAAAAAATTGGCTGGTTGTAGGTTTATAAAAGATAAAATTGAATACTTTTGATAAAATGCACTTTTAATGATGTTACTAAATAGGAGCTATTGCCAATATTAAGTTGTTTTTATAGATTAGACAAATTAATGAATGTAAGTCTAGCTATAGTCATTATTTCACTCAAGATTGTAATTTGATGATACATTTTTCTGCTTTTGACAATGTCAAAACAGCAGTAAAACAAAAATCTTCCTCCCATCGGAGACACAATAGGACAACTTTGAAGTCAACTGGAAAGAGGGGAAAAACAGTCTTCTAAATAAGACTACAACTTGATTGCATCGAGTCTCTCCTGGCATTTTGGTGTAATTGCATTCTTTAGATATGCTGTTCTCTATTAAAAGCTTGGGTGGCATGCTGTCATATAATATTTATCCAGGGATTTGTATCTCAGTTGTTTCTTCCTATGAAGTCTTTTAACATTTATGAAATATTACCATTCAAATACTGTTGCAGGGGATCCAGAAATGGAAAAGAAATGTCCTTGCTTTGACAAGGTTACAGAAGCGGTACCTGTTGAGACACATTCTTTCTGCAAAATTATTATGTAAATTGCAGTTTTGCCCACTCGAGCCTGCACAGGGGTCGGCAATTTCTTCTGAGGAATTTTAAACCTAAGTTCAAGTATTTATACAATGGAATAAATCCAAGTCTTCTGAAAATGACCTTTAAAAACAGAAACTCTTTTGTACAAATTATGTACAAGTATTGATATGAGATGGAATCTTGATACCAATGCTGAGTTTGTTTTAAAAATAGGTATTAGCCCACCAGCTCAGTAAAGTTCATTTTTACTAAGCATGGCGTACAGTTAGTAAAAGAAAAAAAAAGGCCTTACTTTTTTTCTAGAGTTACAAGGATGGGGAATTTATGGTGCTCCAGATGTTGCTAATATATTGCTCCCAGCATTCATTATTAGACATATCTGCTGTCTGAGGGAGGTGGGCAATTAAGAAGTATGAAATATAAATAAATAAACTTATCATTCTCCAGAATGTATCTCTGAGATAGATCTTGCTGCTTTTCATTGTGAGAAAGGTTCAGTTTGCAGTTATTGCACAAAATCTTTTTCCCCCTCTTTAACCCATTATCCAGTTAGTTTTTCAAGTTTGTTATTGTTTAATCATTAGCAGCACTGATAGTATGTATGCATTCACTCAGCATTTCTAAAAATATACATCTGTATATTCTGAAACCTCATAATGCCTACTGGAATTTTAATTAAAAATATAATTTAATAATCTGGTGGCCTACCTATATCCATATAATGTTTGGTTTACAATGATCACATCAATGCACTGCATATTTCAATCAGCAGCCAAGTATTCCAGTACTTGAAGGGCTGTCATAAAGAAGAAGGGGTCAATTTATTCTACCAGGCACCAGAGGGCAGGACAAGAAACAATGGTTGGAGAAGCAACCTGGAATAAAAGAGAAACTTCATAACAATGAGGACAATTAACCAATGGAATAGTTTGCCTTCAGAAATCATGCTCCATCACTGGAGGTTTTTAAGAAGAGTCCTAGACAGCCACTTATCTGAAATAGTAAAGGTTCTCCTGCTTGAGCTTGATTAGAAGATCTGCAAGATCCTTTCCAGCTCTATTCTAATAAGAATGTTCCACAGATTTTTTTTTTTAAAAATGCTTAATGTGATTATATCTATTAGGTCCTGTCCATGAATTATATCACTCAAATTGTTTGTTCCAGACTCAAAAGATCCTGACAAACCCAAAGTATCACCAGAAAAAAATATAACATGATAAAAAATGGGCTTCCAATTGTGTAATATAATAGGACATACATTTTACAGGTCTGTGCAAAGATAATCAAACTAACTTCATAGCCAGAAATAATGGATTCTAATTCCAATTTTTCTTATTCTTATGAGGCAGGGCAAAGTAGGGTCCTGCCCTTAGGAGCACCAATGAGTTAAAATTATCCCGTCTATTCAAGTCCAAACTGAGCTGGATGGCATGATCATTTAATGGTTATTTGAAGAATGTTCATAGATGTTTCCTCATGAAATTGGAGAAGGCCAAGTTATGTGTCACAAGATTCCATCCCAAGTGTTTTCTATTCTTCTACATTTTATTTTGGACTTGAATAAGGATGTGGAGGAATGTTTATCAGATTTGCAGATCATCCCAATTCTACTATAACAATACAGAAGAAAAAAGAAACAAAATGAAGAGCAATGTTGATAGTTGGAGAAAATAATAGTGTGAATTTAGCAGAGATAGATTTCTAAATGTATCACTTAGGAAACTGGAGTTAAATAAAGTATGCTTGACAATTTTGTTATGATGAAATCTTTGGAACAGTAACTGATTACAAATTGAATATGAGTCTATGAAGGAAGGAAGGAAGGAAGGAAGGAAGGAAGGAAGGAAGGAAGGAAGGAAGGAAGGAAGGAAGGAAGGAAGGAATTCTAGGCTGCATTAACAGAAATTATAATTTCCAAATCACAGGAAGCTGTGGTCTATGTTGTTGTCCAGGTTTGGATAGGCCTACTTAAAAAAGGTTTCTGAAGCTGTACCAATTTCAGACAATATCCAGAAAGATCAAGAAACTAGACATTCAGTATTATCATTTGTCTAATACTTAAAATTACATCTCAAAGGTCAATACATTCTCTATTATGGGGTATAGAATAATGAATATATTTAGGAAAACTGTTTCTAATTGAATGTTAGGAAAATATTAGTAACAAAAGAATGACTTAATAGTGAACCAATCACTCAATGAAGTGACAAATTTTCTTTATTGTATGTGGTCAAGTAAAGCCCTATAGTATGAATGTATTAATTTATATTCATTTACAAAGGCATAGTTGGACTTAGTAACATCAGTTCTTCTTCAATTGAAGCACAGCCCAAATATTTACATAAATTTGATAGATGACCTAAAATGCCAACCAAATTAAATATGTGATGGCATATTGAGAAAATTATGAATTTTATATACATTTTATGTTACCTATTCATATGTTATTTTCCACTTTGGCTGACCTCATCTGTCAAACATGGATGTTTTGATCAGATGAACATTGCTGAATGATTAGAAGCCATTCCCTTCTAAGAACTATTTTCAATGGGTGATTGCCTGATCTTGTTCCCATTTAAGAATGGTAGTGTGGTATTTTTCCTCGAGCTATGTGAGTTTGAAGATGGATTGATCAAAACTATGTGTGTGCTAGAAAACAACAAGAGAAAGTATCTGCTTTCTCTTTTAATCAGAAGCAGAGTAGATACATTTCAAATATATAAATAAATTTGGGAATAGGGAAATGAAGAAACAAAATACTGCAGTTGAAAGACATTCAATGTAAAAAAAAATAGTTGTGAGAATGAAGCAAAAACTAAACACTGAATATTCCTGACAGATAGAGCAACAGGTCTGTTCTTTTTAGGAAATCTATGCATTTTATAACCACCGTTGTTAAATTTGTAAAAATTTAAGCATATTCAGATACTTCTTAACTACTGTAAACTTCCCAGGATCTCTTTGAAAGAGAAGCCAGAACTAAAAAAAAAATAAAAATAAAAAATAAAAATAAACCCCATTGACAACAACTCATAACTCAACATAACTTTTAAAGTTATATTTTTACTCAGTATAAGTACAAGGATCCTTTTCTGGAAGGGGACTGTGCAAAGTTAGAATTCTACACAATGCAGCCAGTTGTTTTTTTTTTTTTTTAAAGAAAGGATTTCTGAATGGAGGTTCCTATATATTCAAATTATGCTCAGTGAAATGAGATTTTGAAATGAAGCAGATAATAGGATAAAGTTTAAGCATTAGTATAATGTAATATAAAATCTAACTTCTAGATAGAAATATTCATTGAAGGTGATTCTTAGGTAAATGCTAAATGCAATTCTAAAAACAATAGGCCTTTGGAGTAGAAGTATATAAGATTATGATTTGTACTATGTAAATCTAGCAGACCCACTTCAAAATGTCCTTTTCATATTGCTGGAATAAATTTAATTCAGCATTCTAATCCTAAAAGGCATAGAGTAAATTCACATATAACCTTCAAGATACTTAATAGATCAGACTTCATTACGGACATATTTCTGAGAGTCTTCATCATAATGGACAACATTTTCATTATCCTAAGACAAGACAAAGAACTGCTTCAAGCCCTTCATAACACTCCACTAAAGAGCCATTTAGTCATAATAACAATAATTGCAGAAGAAAGGTCACTCTTCAAATGTTCCTTTAGGAAGAAACAAAAGAAAATGGCTGAAATCTATACCTTTTCCTTTCCTTTTTTGCCTTCAGTCATAATCCATGTCTTAAATGATTTACTCAGAAGGGCAATGTACAATGGACTTCATTGATTTAGACTATTTTTTGCCTGCTGAACTGTGAGCAATCATTTCCTAAGAATCCTTGGCCATTTTAAATTCAGACAGATGCAAATTGCATAATGCATAAAGAAAATCAACATAAAATAAAAAATAACATAAAAACATTAAAGACCATTGGCTCTAAATTACTCTACATGGAAAAGTAAACAGAAGGCACAGACATAGGAAAAAAGATGAGTTATACAGTCATTGATCATTATTTTGTGCAGAATCACTTCCTTTAAAATCCCCATAAAACCAGCGATGAAGAATGAAAATACTGAACTAACAATCAGCATAATTTACAAACATTACTTGCTTTTTGAAATATTTGAACTAGACAATTTTCTCTAAAAATGCAATATATTGTTCTGTCAACCTTTCACCATACTGTAATATTACCTAGAGTAACACTCAGTGCTTATTTTGAAATAGTGTAATGTAGTTATTGTAGATGCAAAGAAAGTCACAAATTCTATGTTGTACAAAACTGAAGCAGAACAAGAAATCAGTTATATTTGATAAGGAAAGAAAAAATATTTGAAGGCAGACAGAATAGGATACCAGGATCAGCGCACTTTGATGAACAACTAGCACCCATTTTACTGTTATATCCCAACTATCATGTTGGGATAGTTCTTTTCAACTTTTGTTTTTGGATCTCACTGTTGAGAATAACATAGGTAAAGTAAAGGTTCCTTCACACATATGTGCTAGTCGTTCCCGACTCTAGGGGTGCTCATCTCTGTTTCAAAGATGAAGAGCCAGTGCTGTCCGAAGATGTCGCCGTGGTCATGTGACCGGCATGACTAAACGCTGAAGACACACAGAAGGCTTCCCAGCAAAGATGGTCCCTATTTTTGCATTTGCATTTTTGCATGCTTTCTAACTGCTAGGTTGGCAGAAGTTGGGACAAGTAATGGGAGCTCACTCCGTTACGTGGCACTAAGGATTCGAACCGCCAAACTGCTGACCTTTCTGATCAACAAGCTCAGCATCTCAGTCACTGAGCCACCACATCCCTCTTTGAGAATAACATAGGTTGCTATATGTATATGAGAACCAATTTGAAGTAGTGGCATCAGGCTAGAAACCAGAAGATTGTGAGTTCTAGTTCTGCCTTGGCCACACAGCCACCTAGGTGACTTTGAGCCAGTCACTTTCTCTCAGCCCTAGGAAGGAGACAATGGCAAACCTCTTCTGAACCACCTCCTCCCCAAATGCAGGGAGTTGTTCCAGCAATCTCCATGAATCAGACATGATTAAAAAAAACAGAATATATTTCAGCCTTAGTCTTATTCATCCTGCCCAGACCCTGATAGCCACTATGCCACTAAGCCACTATGCCACTAAGACTAAGACAAAACACTGATAACATCTCTTGTTTGAACTGCCATCTGCCCATGTTGATATTACTACCTTCCAAATCAACATATCACCTCTCCAAAGTGATGTTAAAAAGCAGGGATAAAAACTCACCAAGCTCTGTGTTGGGCCACATGAGAGTGATCACTTGGCATATCTCTCCTCTTTTACTACTATCAACTGGTAAAAGACAAAGGGCAGAACCACAGCAAAAAAAATGTATCCCCCAAAACTTACAAATACCAAAAAGTGAACCATGGCTAATAGTGCCAAAAGCCACCAAGAGTTCTAAAAAAAAAAAAAAAAAAAGGCAACCTATGGTCTCTGCATACCTTGCCAGACTTAAACTGAGTAAAAATCAGTGGTGGGTTTCTACTGGTTCGGACCAGTTTGGCTGAACCAGTAGTGGTTTGGCGGCCTGGGTCCCTGGAACTGCCAGTTCTAGGTACCCAGGCCTGTCACACTCCGAACCGGTTCTCCCGGCAGTACCATAGGCACTGCCATATAGTTTTTAGCTTCTGGGCATGTGCAGAAGCATTTATATAGTACTGTGCATGCACGCATGCTGCATGACCATGAGCAAACCAACAATAGCGG